>NC_063444.1:29266451-29518951 GCF_020379485.1 Brassica napus
TGATTCGCTGCTTGGCCTAGCCATCACGCACACACAACTTCCAAGTACATCTCTAATTAGCTATTTATCTCAGACTTATTTCAAATACTTTTCTCAGTGTTTTGTCAGAAAGTTACTTGGCCAGTCTTTTTCTTTATCCTGGGAGATCAGAGGTGCCATTTCTACATGCAATTACACATGTTTGTTTAGGACTGGTTGTTATACTTCATAGGTTGTGGAATTAATGACCCTTTGTGAACTATGTGGCAAGATATATTAGTTTTCTCTCTGCTAGGCAGTGATTTTGCAGCCGCTTGGTGATAAAGGAATCAAAGTTATTGGTGGAAACACGATTAGATGCTTCACGTCTTCAGACCGGGTTAGGAAAACTTTCACTTCTTTGTATTGTTTGTAGCTAAGAAAAACGAATACAACAAGTAAAAGAGTTGGTATGCTCATTATTAGGCTTACATATTTAGAGAAGTTAGACGTGTTTTATTGGTTCAGCTTATATTTCCCAAGAAACAGATCGCAATAAGTATCCTGACCCGTAAAGCCGATAAAATCCATCACAAGCATCGATCGGTTCAAAGAACTTATCAATGCGTGATCATGTGGTTACACGAAGTGGAAATGTAAAATAGCTTCTAGAATCATGAACTAAACACTTATACATAAGCGTAGGGTTCATTTTTTTAAAAGATAAACCAGTAATCTTCTTTATAGGATAAACTTCGAAGTTTTCTCTCAATGTAGACCGGGCTTTCGTTTGTGGCTGCCATTTTGTGTGATGGTTCGAGAGACTAAAACCCATTTTGGCAACGACAATGATGGGGACGACAAGCCAGATGACAATACGGATCTTGCTAAGGTTGAGACTGGTGGTAACGTTCAGCAGACAACACCGGATACGGGAACAGTCCCAAATGGTGAAAAGCCAAAGACGCCTTCAGCGGAAGCTGCTTCCAAAGCGGTCAAGAAGGCACGCGTTGACAAGAGTCCGCAGTTTTACGTTTTCAATAATGCTATGACTTTGTTTTTTTTCATGCAGGAGTACGTTATTTTCCTTTTGGGTTTCCCCATCTTTGGGTAGTCTATGTTTGATTCAGAGGAGTTTTAATAATTATACTTTGTTTTTTTTCATGCAGGAGTACGTCTCTGTAATACTTTGTTCAGTGAATACAAACAATCTTTTCTCCTAAGTTCTGAGAGTTCATACATAAGAAATAAGTTGATCTTATTAACTTGGTACCAATGATCGGAGAGGAAGGGAGCGTTTTCTCAGGGATCCAGTCAGATGGAGGACGACTATCGGAACAAAAGATTGGCCCGCCGGCTTGAGCTACCCTTGTTCGATGGCGAACAAGCAGATAGCTGGGTGCTAAGGGCGGATCAGTATTTTGAGATCAGTGAGTTCACGGAGGAACAGAAGCTGAAAGCGGTGAAGATGTGTTTCGTTGAAGACGCACTTTTGTGGTATCGTTGGGAGCGTGATAGAGACCCATTCCAGAGTTGGAGTCAGCTGAAAGAGAGGGTGTTGGAGCAATACTCGACGGCGAGAGATACGTCAGCCGGCGAGAGGCTCCTCCGCCTCCGACAGGAAGGGTCTGTCAAAGACTACTGTCGGGAGTTTATATCGCTGGCGACAAACGCACCGGAGCTGACAGACGCGATGTTGGAAATGGCGTTCATGAATGGGTTAAAACCACGCATCCGAGCGGGAGTGAGGATGTTCGAGCCAAAGACGTTGCAAAAGATGATGAGTTTTGCTCGGAAGGTGGAAGAATGGGAGGGAGACAACGGGGAAGACGATTCGAAACCCTACCCCAGTTTAGCAGGCTGTAACCTGAAGCCCAATAACCGCAGTGACGAGACGACTAATAAGTTGAGCTTTAATGGGCCTAATCAACAAAAGTCCAAGCCCAACTACACGTCAAGCCTGTCACCGCATAAGGACAAACGGGTTGCGGGGAAGACTACGACCTATCACAATAGGGTAAAGGCTCCGTTTCGCCGTCTGACGCCGACAGAGATCGAGCAACGGAGGTCGGCCGGTCTCTGTTTTCGCTGCGACGAGAAGTTCTTCCGGAACCACAAGTGTCCCAAGCCGGAACTCACGGTGTTGATTATGCACGATGATGGGAAGGAAGAGGTGTTCGACGAAGAGCCGTGTGAGCTGCTAGATGAGGAGGAGAACGAAGTCGAGGCAGTGGTGGCAGAGGTCTCAATTAGCTCCGTTGTCGGTCTGACCTCATCTCGCACGATGAAGTTAAAAGGGGAGTTGGGAGGAGAGGAGGTGACTGTCCTTATCGACAGCGGCGCCTCTCACAATTTCATTTCGGAGAAGATGGCTAGTCGAATGGGACTCATAGCGAAGAACACAACACGCTACGGGGTAATGGTGGCTGGTGGAGTTAAAGTGCAAGGGAGAGGGGTGATTACGGGAGTAGAGTTGAAGTTGCAAGATTGTACCATTCACACGAGTTTTCTGCCTCTGGAGCTGGGTATAGCAGACGTGATTTTGGGAGTACAGTGGCTCGACACACTGGGTGAAATGCGAGTTAACTGGAAACTGCAAAGGATGAAAATCAGGTTGGATGGGGAGTGGGTTCTGATACAGGGAGATCCCAGCCTTCACTCAGCAGGAGTGTCTTTGAAGTCGATCTGGAAAACGTTGGAGGAAGAAGGATAGGGTATTATAGTGGAGTTTGGAGGATTGCAGGCTGGGGAAACGGGATTTCCCGTGACCGTCGATCAGGAGTGGCAGGCCGTGTTGGGGCAGTACGCTGGGGTGTTTCAAGAACCCACAGGACTGCCTCCATCAAGAGGGAAGGAGCACGCTATATTGCTGGAGGCAGGAGCCAGTCCCGTTAGTGTCAGACCATTCCGATATCCTCAAGCACAGAAGACGGAGATTGAGAAGCAGATCAGTCTGATGCTGGCATCAGGGATTATAAAGGAAAGCAATAGCCCATTCTCAAGTCCGGTGTTTTTGGTGAAGAAGAAAGACGGAAGTTGGAGGTTTTGCGTAGACTATCGAGCTCTCAATCGAGTCACCATAGCAGACAAGTACCCAATACCAATGATCGATAAACTCTTGGATGAGCTCCATGGCGCCGTGGTGTTCTCGAAGCTCGACCTCCGCTCCGGCTACCATCAAATTCTGGTAAAGGCTGAGGATGTTCCAAAAACAGCTTTCCGCACGCACGACGGATACTACGAGTTCCTCGTCATGCCATTTGGGCTCTCCAACGCTCCAGCAACGTTCCAGTCTCTTATGAATGATGTATTCAGACCTCATTTGCGCCGGTTTGTCCTTGTCTTTTTTGACGACATCCTAGTCTACAGCAAGACAAGGGAGGAGCATGAGAGGCACTTGGAGATTGTATTGGGGCTGCTGGAGAAGAACCGTCTCTACGCAAACAGGAAGAAATGTCACTTTGGTTGTGAGAAGGTAGAGTATTTGGGTTATGTGATCTTAGCACAAGGGGTGGCGGCAGATCCAGAAAAGATACGAGCTATGGTTAACTGGCCAGTACCAAGAGTAGTGAAAGAGTTGAGAGGGTTCCTTGGTCTCACCGACTACTACAGGAAATTCGTGCTAGGCTATGGGAGTATAGCACGTCCTTTGACCTCTCTGTTACAGAAGGATCAGTTTCTTTGGAACCAGGAAGCAACAGAAGCATTCAGGGGGTTGAAGGAAGCCATGACCACTGTCCCGGTCTTGGCGATGCCAAATTTCGAGGAGCTGTTTGTGGTAGAATCAGACGCGTCTCGTGTAGGGTTGGGAGCGGTATTGATGCAGCAACAGCGGCCTATAGCATATTTCAGTCAAGCGTTGACTGCTCGCCAGAAGCTCAAATCAGTCTATGAGAGGGAGCTCATGGCGATAGTGTTCGCTGTGCACAAATGGAGACACTACCTATTGGGGTGAAGGTTTGTAGTAAAGACTGATAAGAAGAGTCTTAAGTTCCTGCTGGAGCAGCGAGAGATCAACATGGAGTATCAGCGCTGGCTCACCAAACTGTTGGGGTTCGAGTTTGATATAGTTTACAAGCCAGGGCTGGAGAACAAGGCAGCGGACGCCTTATCACGCAAGACTGAGATCTCGGAGTTGTATGCGGTATCAGTGTCAACTGCTTTACAATTGGAAGAAATTGGCAGTGAGGTTGACAAGGATGTGGAGTTGCAAAAGTAAATAACGGAGCTCAAAGAGGACCCTTCTAAACACCCTGACTACTCTTGGGTACAAGGGCGTTTACTGAGGCAGGGGAAACTAGTGCTACCTAGAGACTCACCGTTAGTGGGGGTGATCCTTAAAGAACACCATGACAGTAAGATGGCAGGGCACGGAGGAATGTTAAAGACTCAGAAGAGGATTGGAGAGTTGTTCTACTGGAGGGGAATGATGACGGATATAAGGAGGTATGTGGCGGCGTGTCAGACTTGCCAGAGACAGAAATACTCCACACTGGCTCCAGGGGGGTTGCTTCAACCGCTGCCGATTCCAGGTCAGGTGTGGGAGGATATCTCGATGGATTTTGTGGAAGGACTTCCAAAATCGAATGGTTTCAACGCAGTGTTAGTGGTGGTTGATCGTTTCACGAAATACGCACATTTCATCAAGATCAAACACCCCTTCGCGGCGCCAGAAATCGCGCAACTCTTTGTGCATGGGATCATCAAACTACACGGTTTCCCTCACACAATAGTATCGGATAGAGACAAGGTCTTCACAAGTTCGTTATGGAAGGAGTTATTTAAGCTGTCAGGGTCAAAGTTGTGCTTCAGTACCGCTTATCACCCACAAACCGATGGGCACACTGAGGTAACCAACAGAAGTATGGAGACGTATCTGAGGTGTTACGCAGGGGATAAGCCAAGAACGTGGGCTAAGTTTCTGGAGTGGGCTGAGCTGAGTTACAACACCTCCTATCATACTTGATTCAGATGTCGCCGTTCCAAGCTCTGTATGGAAGAGTACCTCCGACGTTGTTGAGGTATGAGAACGGGTCTACGGTTAATGCAGAGTTGGAAGAACAGTTGAAAGAGCGAGATAGGATGTTGGATAGCATTAAGGAGCAACTCCATCGCTCTCAGCAGTTGATGAAGGAAAAGGCAGACATCAAAAGGCGTTAGGTTGAATTCACAGTGGGAGATATGGTGTTGGTTAAGATCCGTCCTTACAGACAGCGCACTCTAGCCAAACACATTAACGAGAAGCTGTCTGCTAGGTTCTATGGACCATTCGAGGTATTGGAAAAAGTGGGGCGTGTCGCTTACAAGTTAAAACTGCCCGAAGGTACCAAAATACATCCAACGTTCCATGTCTCACAGCTCAAGAAGATGGTCGGAGAGTTGGTGGAGACTGTGGCTATACCACCACAATTATCGTCGGAAGGGGTGCTGGAAACTGAGCCTGCAGCGGTATTAAAGAAAAGAAGGAATGAGAAAACTCAGCAGGAGGAGGTGCTAGTTCAATGGGAAGGGTTGTCGGCTCATGACTGCACATGGGAAGAAGTTAGTGTGATGAAGGATCAGTTCCCACAGTTTGACCTTGAGGACAAGGTCAATTTCGAAGGGCAGGGTATTGATACGTACGAAGCAGAACGACCTCCGATCCTGTTTCACTATAGGAGAAGAGGACAAACATCTGAGAAATGAGGAGAGGGACAGCTGGCTAGCGAGTAGAGTCGAGTAAGAATAAAGGAATAAAGGTCGTTATCAAGAAGATCTGCAGCACATGGCCTGTCGAGGATGTGCTGACGTGACTCGCAAACGTTTGAGGAAACGCAGAATGCTTGTGGGCATTCACGAGATCCTAGGAGTCTATAAAAGAGAGGAGAGAGTAGTTTGTTATCTTTATCATTGGATTGATCAAAGTTGTAGTAGGGAGAGAGAGTCCTTTAACGTCTCTGTAATACTTTGTTCAGTGAATACAAACAATCTTTTCTCATAAGTTCTGAGAGTTCATACATAAGAAATAAGTTGATCTTATTATATATATAATTTCTATTTGGATCAATGTTTACTTGATGTCATTAAATGATTTGATTCTATATGCCTATGAGCATAAACACGATCAGTTTAAATAAATAGTGTATAGTGTACTACAAACCAAAGAGTTGGAGTTTATATTTTAACCGGTTGGGTTTGACTATTTATGTTAATTAAAACAAGTTTACACTAAGAGTCTGATCAGCAGAATAATACAATATGACCATAAATGAAGTTTGATTATCTAACAATACTAAAAGCATGATATCAAATCCTTTAAGCGCGTCCACGTCAGCTGAAAAAATCAGCCAATAAGAAATAGTGTCTTTGCCACATCACTTATTTCCGACGACTTGAGTTCATATCTTGGGTTTGTACATTTTGGTTTCTTATTTGCATTTACTTTCGACCCACATCCATCCCAATATTGTGTAACCCTAACTTTGGAGCAAGTTCATCTCCCCCACTCTTCCACTTCGTCTTCATCAATTCGTATTTTTTTCTAAGCTCCGTGAGCTCTCCATCATCAATGAGTTATGACCTCTTTAATGTCTTCTTTATCATTTCATCTCTCTTTCTTCACGTATATAGATTGCTAACCGGTTCGTCAAGATTTACTTCCAAACAATCTCCGAAAACCTCCGTCAAAATATCTTGAGCTGTGGTGATGAAATCCAACGGCAACTCACATGTCTCCACCGGTAAGTCTCCCGTAGCTTTTAATTTCAAGGTCATGCCAGAAGGTTCATTAGAATCGGAACTACAATTCCAACTGATACATTTCTCAGAGGCGAGAAACGCTGCAAAAGGAGGGTCTCTTATTGGCCTAGAACTTCTCCTCATTAAGGACGAACAGGTGTGTGTGTTTTCTCATAATTTTTTTACATCTGTGTCTAAAGAAATCTCCAAAACCACTTACTAATTTATGTTCCTACAGGGCACTGTAATCGTATCATCAAGCCATGCTCAATATACATGCCGCATCTCAAACATGAACGATTATTTACGGTGCCAAAAGCAAAACGATGATCACAGTTTCACCGTTTCTTTCTCATACAGCTTTATTTTGTCTGTCTTTGATCATATTCGCCTCCCTATTGATGAAGACCGGTGAACACAAAACGTCTAGGAGGTACCATTTCTCACTATAGCATAACTACTTCACTGCTAATCGTAAAGTTAAAATGTTTACCGTATTATTTGTTACCGGTTACCAATGTGATAGGTATTATATCATCATTTCAAAAACGAATATGCTTATATTTTTGGCGTAAAACTTGGGAAATTATTAGTTCTTTATCTATTTTAACTTTAAAGAGCTTCAAATGAAATATTTAGATTGGCCTTTTGAGCTTTACGTTTGTGCTACAGTATTGACTTCTGCAAAATAGTGAACTCTTACAGCAGTAAGTTGATCACTGCTTAATATTTTATGTTCACCTTGCTGTTGTTTTTGATTACTCATTGTATTATGTTAATCATTGAGTTAAATGTTTGCCATACTGTTTGTCATCGACGCATTGTTTGCCAATGTGATAGCTATTTCATCATCATTACAGAAACGTATATGCTTCTATTTTTCATGTAAAACTTGGGAAATGTTTTGTTCTTTATCTATTTAAACTTCACAGAGCTGTAACTGGAATATTTAGGTTGGCCTTTTGAGCTTTACGTGTCTGCTACAGTATTAGATTATGCAGAAATCAGAATAGTGTGCTCTTCAAGTAGTGAATTGACGAATGGTTGGTGTTATGTTCATCTTGCTGTTGTGTTTACTCATCATACTTTGTGTTATTTTTAGTGATCATACCAACAAAAACAGGTACCCTCGCCCTCAGCTCAGTGTCATCCTCAAGGGTTTTCATGGACTATGATATCCAACCAACCATCTTATTTGAACTGGTTAGTGTTTATGTATGCAACAGTTTTATGTTTTGACATTTTCGAGTGATGCTTAAATGTAGCCTCACTCCAGCGACTAGCAAAGCTAATGTTTTGTAATTGTCTCAGGTTGGGTTCTAACCCAGAGATTGCTTATCTGGTTAATGAGGTGGTATTGACTAAAGCTGAGACAATGACTATTAGGGAAATATTCGCTTACATCAAGCAGGAATCTGCAAAAGTAAAATTACTGCTCTAGATTTCTTATTCAAAACGAGAAGCGTAGCTACTAAAATCACCACCTTTTACACGATTGCAAGGCTTTATTTTCATGCATGGCCACAGCTGATTATGTTCTACGTTACTCTTCTAGGTACATTGCCTGCAGTGACTGTAAAACTAAGGCCACCAGAGGTCCTTCGTTGATGTACCCAAAATGTGGCAACGTTAACGTAACCAGTTTTGCACAGTATGAGATCTAAACTTGCTAATAAGTTACGTTTTTTTTGGAATTAACTCATGTTTTATCTTATTGACAAGTACCTAGCGAAGATCTCTGTCTACGACAATAACGACCAGTCTTTGCCCTTCTTGGTGATGCAGGACGTGAGTAGACTGGTAAGGATAGCTACTTTGAGGTAACTTGCCATCGAAATATACATCACCAATTGATTATTTAATTTCACATTGCTTTTTCTGGAATGTTAGGCTAATGAAAACCTAGGAGCTGACCAGGAGATGCTTGTCCCCCAAAGCTTTAATCAACACCATTGGCCAGACACATAAGTTCAGTGTCATGGTATCTGAATACAGCTTAACAGGCAATACTCAGACTACAATTGCCACAAAGGTTCTCTTTCTAACAATTCTTCCACCTTTAGTATCATCAGATGAAAACCCACTTGCTCCAACGTCCGAAGTAGCCTTGCAACGTCCTAATTCTGTTTGAGCTTTGACTCTTTTCTTCATTTTACATCTTCCAGTGTTGTTTTTTTTCTTCCTGCAAACATATACTTAATTGGTTAAGTTTTTTTTCAACCTAAATTAATAATGAGGATATCTTTTTGCCATACATACAACTCCTTCACGTAAAAAGAACTTTAATATTTAGACAATAAATTCCCCCGACTGCCTCTAAATTAGACCCGATCTGTCAGCTATGTGGAGAGAAAGATGAAACCTTAAACCATGCTCTGTTTGGAAGTTATCGAATACAATGTTTCGCTCTGCAATAATTTTGTTGCAAAGCTTGGAATCCTTGATAAGATTGATAAAGGAGAATGAAGATGAGAGCACAAATATGTTTATATGGTGGAGAATATGGAAAATGAGAAACATGCTTATATTTGAAAACAATAGAGAACACAGAATCTACCTTATAAAGAATGCGATCACGGACTTAAAGTTATATATGGAAGGAGGCAATGAATATAAACTTGAAAGAAGAAGATACGTCATGGATATCGTCAAATGAGAAAATATAAATAGGTTAGACAATGTATAAGATGGAAGCAAGTACTTCCAAGGAAATTCCTCACTGGATCAAACTAACTACTCACTGGAAGCAGCGGCAATAGCTATACTAACAGCAGTCCAACAACTTGGGAGGCTTTCTTACAAGCATGTAACATTTCAAGGAGACTGCAAAGTGTGATGTGTTGTTAAAGCTACTATTTATGTTAACATAGAGTCCCAAGATTCAGTTTCATTTAATATATACATGTGGAAGACGTAGGATCCACTCTCAAAAGGTTGAATCTCCAAAATCCAAAGAGAACCACACTGCATTGTATATTGTTGTTTACAGTAAAAAATCCAGTCGTACCAAAGGATAGCACATTAATGGAGTTTGATTAAGCAAAAGAGACCACATCTGAGTTCTTAGAACATGGACGTAATGAGAAACATAAGGGACCAATGAATCAATATTAATCATGCTAGAAACCACAATAGTTTTACATATTAGCTTATAGTCTCAAAAGTTTAGATAAAATTTCAATTTTATTTTATTTTAGCATAACGTATATATCAAAGTTATTACCATATTTTTGTATATAAGTTTCATTGTTATGCATTTAGAAAAATGCTGAGATAAGTAATAGTAAGGTGGATTGTTTGCTAATGCCCTTGCAATCAATTCGAAGATAATTGATGAGTATTATGATTCTGAATAGAACATCTGTCATCTTATTTTTTATTTAGAAAAAAAAAAACAGCTGAATTTTGTCGTACAATTATTTATTGGCTGTATCCCCTATTCTATAATTCAACTTTAAAAATTTGACTTACAAATAAGAAATTTATTGAATTTAGAACATGAGTGAATTGCATATGAAATAATCATTTACCATTGAATTTGAAGGAGAGTGTTTCTGATCAATTAAGATTATTTATTTTTAAAGATGTTTTATTATCTGAATTAGTATCTGGATATAAAAATGAAAAAAAAAATTAAGTTATTATTTAGCTACAGAAATGGTATATTAGAATCTTAAAAATGTAGTTTCAAAAAATTGTAATAGGAAGTAGTTTTCATAATTTACGTCCCAGGTTACAATACAAAAACGTTGCCCTAAGAAAAATAAAATTAAATTGTCAAATAGAGCAAATGTAATTGGACAAATTTGTTTGTTTCAAGAGACTAACTAAGACAATCCAAAAATAGAAACAAAACTCATAGTTGGACTGGTTTTAAACAGGTACATGAAAACACAATATTTACATTGCAAAATATAGAGTCTATCTCATATAAAACTATATTATAAATCATTGATGATGAAGCTTACACTATAGGTCAACAAAACATCTCTATGCAGGGAGCCGCAAATATAATTTTAGTTTTTACTGTGAATATAAACTCAACAATATAATTTTTAGTTTTTACTTATATAAAATGTATATATTGAGAGATTGCTAATTTATGATTTTAATGGGACCATATGTTTACATAGGACTTTCTAAAAATTATTATCTTATTATTTTATCGATTTATATCATATTTTGAACTCGCAAAACTTGGGACCAAATTTTTTTATTAATATATTATGTTTATGAATTTATCGAGATTAATTTATAGAGTTTCAACCGTATATCTAATTGTGTATTTATGCTAATTATATTTTAACCGGTTTGGCTGTGTCTATTTATGCTAATAATATCAAATTTACACTAAAAGTCTGGGCAACAAAATAATACAATATGACCATAAACGAAGTTTGATTATTGATTACTCCATATTTAAACATTTTCATGTGCTAAGTGTTTCCATCTTCAGATTTTAACCGGTCATCTTCGTTATAAAATAAATTATGTTACAGTACTTAGAAATATGCCACAATAACGGAGCACAAGCTTGAAGTAGACGTAACAATATTTAATATTTGGTTAGTGAGCTTATCAGATGAAAATTAAAAGGCCTTCTATGTATATTTGAACAAACAAAAACTTATTTATCTATTATCTAATATTGTAAGAGGTGAAGTTATAAATTCATGGCAATGCAACCATGTCTATCATCACCAATAATGCATAATTGACTGGATCCGAATGAACATAAGATGTCTTATATGTCAAGACACAATAATTTAGTCAAAGTTTTTTCATTTCTCAAGTATAAGAAGTTATATTTAGTTTGTCCATTTAAAATAATACATTTGTCGTTTTTTTGCCTTCTCTCTTTATTTCTTATTTTCAATTTTTCCTTATTAATAAACTAATTAGTACGATTAATTTATAATATAAGCAAATATAACCAAAAAATATAACAAAAAAGAAACAAATAAATGCCTAAAAAACAACAACAATTGTTAATAATATCAATTACTAACATTCTGCAAAACAATTCTAATAACTTTGAAAAATAGTTCCTCTAAATGAAAACTTCATTCTTCAATATTTTATAAACACTCACAAAAAGATACAATGGTATTAGAAATCTCGATCTCAAACAAACCTACAATTCAGAATTAAAACATCAAAAACACTAAGAATTTGATCATTTTAGTTATATAATTGAAATTTGGTGTATGGAACATCATAATCATACTCACACTCAAATTAACATAAAAAAAAATTTATACAAAATTATATTTTACGTAAAAACAGACTCATCAAAGGACCTCCTCCAGTACAATAATAATAAAAGTGAAGAGATTTTTAATTTTTATATGAAAGAAGAATAAGTAGGGACAACTACATGGTAGGCCTGAGACTTATTATCCGAGATCCGGATTCGATCGTAGATCATCTTCAGATCCGCTCTGAAAATAAGATATCTGGGGTGCCTGGATCCGAATCCAGATAGTAAAATCTTGGATCCGTACAAACTGAATCCGAATCCGGATATCTTAATTTTTAGATCCGGATATCTGAATCCGTATTTTTAAAACACATTAAGTTTTTAAATTTCATTAATATTTATATTTGATATATTAATATTTATACATGAATTAATCTTATAATAATATATTTAAGTTTTATAATATTATAAACATATATAAATATATTTATAAATATTTAATTTATGTATTATATTAAAAAAATTCATATTTTTTAAAAAAATATTTTTTTAATTATTTTTACGGATCCAGATCTGGATATCCACGGGTAATAGAATATCGAAACGGATATCCGAAATCTGGATATCCGGAAACCACCAATCCGGATCCGAATATCAATTTCACGGTTCTGGGTACCCTGAGTTTTATCTGGATTTGTCCCAGGCCTATAGCTCTACCATTTGCGCAACATCCCCACCTTTGCCTGAACGACAAACCAATATGAGCTTCACCTCTCATCTCCAAGCGACCAACCTCATGGTGGTCGGAGCAAAATCGCCGGTGGATCGTCGCCGGAAGGCACTTAAGAGAGTGAATAAAGAGCTCTCAAGAGGCAAGTACGAAACTGCACTCTCTCTCGTCAAGCAACTCAAGGGAAAACATGGCTGCCTCTCTGCCTTCGCCTCTGCCAAATTGGTCTCTCTTCTCTCCTATCTCCTCTCTTTCATTCTTGCTTCTTCTTTTATTAACTCTCTTCTTCGATTTTTTTTAGCTTCCGAAGAAATCACCAGTACTGGATACATTGGGTGGGTTGATCGATTCAGTCTCCAGAAGCTTTGAATCTGTTTCTGCTGAAGCGGTAATCTTACTATTAGCTATCCAATTTTCAGTGTTTCTTGATTGCCTTTGGAGTCGTTTGTCTTAAGCAAAACTGGTTTTTAATTTGCAGAATTCAGTAAGAAATTTTCAAGAGCACAAAGCTATAACTTCTCCTTCTGAAGAAGATTGGTTCGCTGTTGTTCAGGTGAAAATCTTGTAGCAAAATAAGTTTTTTTTTTCTTTTGTGATTTAGCTGTCTATGTCCAGTTTCTTTCTACTTAACATGTTTATATTTCGTCATAGGATCCTTGTGTAATGTATCTATCTTATGGATGTGTATGTAGCATGAATCAGGCCATTTTCTGGTTGGTTATTTGCTTGGAGTTCTTCCAAGAGGCTATGAAATACCAAATTTGGAAGCTATGAGGGATAATGTAGCCAGTGTAACTGGGAGAGTAGAATTTGTGGGCTTCGAGTTCCTCAAACAAGTGAGTTGTTTTGGTGAATAGGGAAAATGTTAAATGAATGCTCAAGCCTGTTATTACTGCAGGTTGGTGCTGCAAACCAATTTATGAAAGATGATGTGGATCTTTCGGTATGTAACTAAACACTCAAGCTGCAATAGAAAGTTTCGGTTACTGGTTATTGGTCATTAATGTGTCTTTCCGTGGTTTATTTGGGATGAGTTTTTTTAAGAAGACTGGATTTGTGACCATGTTACGGGTTTACCGATCTTTTATGTATCATTGTGTATCTTCTTGACTAACATGTTTTGACTTATACCATGAAGGTCTGTCAAGGCTATATATCGTCCAAGGTAATATTTATCTCAAACTTACCTGTGATTGATATATAGATTTACATAGCTAGAGCTGTTTCTGTAGTGAGTGGTTGGAACTGTAAGTGCAGACACTGAACAACTTCTCTTGTGTGATACTTGGAGGAATGGTAACAGAACATATGCTTTTCGGATACTCGGAAGGTTTCTACTCCGATGTTGTCAAGGTTATGTCGTCTCAAAATGTCTTACTCATATGCAGAGAGATTAATTTCTTATGTTTTATAAAAAAATCTGATTTTGCAGTTGAACAATGTTCTGCAATGGCGAGGGTTCACAGAAATGGAAAAGGCGGCTCATATCAGATGGGCTGCTTCCAACACTGTATCTTTGTTACGTTCATACAATGAAGCAAGAGTTTCACTAGCAAAAGCAATGGCCAAAGCCAAACCGATTGGTGCTTGTATTGAAGCCATTGAATCTGCAATTTCTAGACATTATATGTAAACTAATTTTGTATTCTTCCTAATAACTTCAGCTTCCTTTTAAAAGACACTGTATACATTACCGGATATGCAAACACCCAATTTAAACCACATAAGATCTCAAAAATCTTATGAAAGAGAGACCAGACTATTTTACAGGCTTAAACTCAACGAGGGTGGGTCATGGAAATGAAGTAGAAAAAATCAAAACGTTATATTTTTTAAAAAATTACTTGAAATATAAGTTGGCTATCACTTTTGAAAATATAATCAATTAAAAATATCTAAATTTATAAATTATTATTGAAATTTTATAAATTATTTTTAACTATAAATGATTTTAGAGATTTAATTTAGATTTTTTTTTTCAAATATGACTCAAAACAAAAAGTCAAACACAAAACTAACTTATGATTTTGGAACTTTCATTTGTAATATTCATTTCAGAAATTCGGGTTATTTACGAAAATACCATTTTTTTTTTTTTGAAAATAAATGGTTTACTCTATCTTCTCATCTTCATCAAATATTTACAATATTACCATTGCCATCAATACACCAACCCACCATGAACAACCAATTTGAAGCTCTTAATGCACCAAAATTTCGATTTTTACTCTTCATATCTCATTACTTTTGCACACAAACTACACCTCTTTCATTTTCTCTCTATGTTCATAGAAAAAAAACCCAAGATTTTTATTTTAAACTTCGTAGGGTTCAAGCTCATGATTCTTGGTCATTAACAAGTGGGTCTGTTTCGTGGTGAAGTTCTGTGTGATAGGAAAAGCTAATCAAGTTATCTCACTGGTTAAAAATATGAAACTAATTTTTTTTCCAGATATGTTCGTCAGAAGACTTATATGGAAGTCTTTTGGTCAATGTAGAGGTTAGTTCTGCAATTGACTTAATGTATGATTTTAGAGAATACTTCTCTGGAAGTCTTCCAACTTTTCTTTGTTAACAAAAAAATCTCAAAAATACCAGAGAAGACTTCCTGGTAAGTCATCTAAGATAAACAAGTTAGTTTTGCAATTGACCGGATTGTGTCAGAAATTTGACTTTTTCTAGATGATTTACACAGAAGTCTTCTACCCTGTAAGTCTTCTGAACTCTCATTGTAAGTCTTCTCACTGTCGGTGAAAGTCGTCTATGGTTACTTTTGCAATTAAAAAATAAAATTTAAATATTTAATTTTAGTTTGACGACTTCCATCTTCTGAAAGACGACTTACACGGAAGTCTTCCAGAATTTTATTCTGAGATTCTGGTCAAACTTTGGTTATCACATAAGAATTTCGCGTAAGTTTTCTGCCGGAATACTTACATGGAAGTCGTCTAATTAAAATTAAATATTTAAGTTTTATTTTTCATTTGCATCTAATTAAATGTAATATTTAATTTTTATTTTTTTTGGTGGAAGACTTCCATGTAAGTCTTGTAATAAAGTCAAATTTCTGACACAATTCGTTCAATTGCAAACTAACATGTTTATCATAGAAGACTTTCCGGTAAGTCTTCTCTGGTATTTTTGAGTTTTTTTTCAAAAACAAAAGTAAGCCGATAATTACAAAGGAAGACTTCCAAAGAAGTCTGCTCTAGAGTAGACTTCTATGGAAGTTTTCCTTTGTAAATTATCAGTTGCAAAAATGACCTAAATGGAAGACGCAGACGACTTCTGTGGAAGTCTTCTACGACAATGTTTAATAAACTTTTATTTTCTCTAAAACTATAAAAGCTTTTTAACATTTTCTTGTTAATTCATGTATATTAATTGATATTGGGACTCCTGTATGAAATTCATAACTTAATTGATTTTAATTATGAGATTAGTAACATTCATGTTTATTAATATTTCTAGCTGATTTGAGAAGACTTCTACGAAAGTCTTCTACGTTAGTTTTTGTTAACTTGTTAACTTGTAGATATTTTTTTTTAACTTTCAAAATTGTTAATTAAATTCAAAATTATCAAGTTATATGGTTTAATATGTCTTCTTAGATTATAAGATATATTTTTTAATTTTCATGAGATTTAAAATTTCAATTTTCACTTAAAGTTTAAGTTTCATGCCTAAATTTTTAATTTCCCGCTTAAATTACCCACTTATATTTTATTTTCCCGCTTAAAATTTAAGTCTTCCAAGAAGACTTCCCAAAAGACTTCCTAAAAGACTTCTAGTGAAAGTGCTATATGTTTGAACTTGTGTAATATTTGATATTTTGTGAATTTGACTAAGTTTTCCTAGAAGTATTCTCTCTTAGTTTTAATAAATTTGATTAAATTTTTGTGTTATTTTATTTTGCTATTAAAGTTGTATCAATAATTTCAAGTATTTTTGGCAAGATAATATTGTAAACATGCACATATTTACTAAAAATTTCATTAATATCTCTTAAAATTTACAAAAGAATTCACAACTAAAAGAGTACACACATAAATAAAAAAACATGTCATAAATAAAACTATTACACATGGAGTTAGAGATTATTCCTCCATAAAGATAAGCTTGGACTCCACTTGACATGGGAGAATAATCCATCATAAGACTTCGAGAAAGTCTTCTAGAGAGTTATGTTTTAGAAGACTCTGGCAAAAGATTTCCTGAAAATTTTCTATGGCATTATATTTTAGAAGACTTCCAAAATCTGACTCAGATCTGAAAAACGTGCATATCCAAAAACGTTCAGAGAGATTAGAGAGATGTTAGAGAGGCATGAGACAAAAAATAAAAAAATGAAATAAGCTTTAGTGTTTCCAAGTTCAAAGAGATTAGAGAGTTTTATCTTAATAAATAAGACATGGAGACTTCAAAATGCTCAAATCTGTTATGAAAAAAGAGACATGAGAGAAGACTCCGCCAGGAAACTTCCAGCAAGTCTTCCATGAATTAAGAAGACTTCCAGGAAGAATTCTGGTGCATTATATTGTAGAAGACTTTTGAGAATACTTTCCATAAGTCTTCCAGAGTCAGATCCATATCTAAAAATTCTGCATATCCAAACGCATATCTGAAGACCTGCATATCTAAAAACGTTTTAATGGCTTCAAAATAGAGAAAATGAGTGGAAGATTAGATATATTTACCTTTATAAAATACAAAACAAATAAAAATCCAAATTTTATAGATTTACCTTTAAATGCGTGAAAGATGAGAATCATGTGATAAAAAAATCTGCAAAAACAAGATAAATTAGTGAGAAAGACATGAGACAAAAAATGAAAAATAGAAATAAAGTTTGGTGTTTTTATGTTCAAAGGGATTATAAAGAGGTTGGAATGTGTTAGTTTGGGAAAAAAATAAGATCTTTATGTAACAAGAGGTTACCAAATGGAAAAAAAATAAGATATGGAGATTTACCAAAACGCTCAGATGTGTTATGAAAGAGTAAACATGGAAGAAGACTCCGTCAGAAGACTTACAAGAAGACTTACAAGAAGTCTTCCATGAAGTCAGAAGTCTTCGGAAGTCTTTTGGCTCATTATATTTTAGAAGACTTCCGAGAAGACTTCCCAGAAGTCTTTCAGAGTCTCACCTAAATCTAAAAAACCTGCATATCCAAAAATGTTCAAATGACTTCAAAAAGAGAAAATGAGTGTGGGAACCGAAATTCACACCGTCGATTTCCGTAATCGGAGGAAAGTCAGGAAACCATACCTTTCCCTGAGGTCTCGGATTCTCTGCGAGAGAGCCAACGACAAGTGACCAAATAAATGCGGAAAATATGAAAAGATAACAAAACGAATTTATAGAAAAAGGTAGATCTTATTTCGAATCTGCGTAAGAGCGTTGCGATCATTACAAGAGATTATCAAAGCTTCGGCCGCAAAATCTGTCAGCGAATTACCTAGTTATCAAGACGATCATGAACATAATCTCAAAGACTTTGGCTAATCGTCGAGTTTCAGTTTGATATGGTACAGGTTTTCTATACGCCTGATTGCGACAAGAAATGCTGTATAGTCTTTGAGATTATGTTCATGATCGTCTGGATATGTTGCTAGCATTTAGACGAATTTTAGATTGTCGTTTGCCTACATGGGACAATTTATTGTGCTTCCTTTTTCCGCGATTAACCTAGGGTTTTTCCGAAAGATATTCGGAAGAAGTACAGCGGTGAGTTATGTACCCGATTTGATGTGCTTCCCTTTTCTGCGATTAACCTAGGGTTTTTCTACGGTTTTGGGGAGAACGAGTTTTACTTTTCCGAAAAGTTTTCGGAAAACGTGTTTTGGTAAAACCCTTACGCATTGAGACTTCTTTAGCTCAGTAATAAACCAGCCAAACTTACGGGGATTGATAAAATTTATCGTTTCCCTTTCTGTTTAGACAGAGAAACCGCGAGCTCGTTTCGTAGCACTTCCTGTGGTGAAACGTCGAGGCTAGGTTTTCGATTTTTTCGAGCAGTACGGGGTTTGCGTAAGTGTTGGCCATAGGAGAAGTCTCTGCTGGAGTTGTTTTACCAGCATTGTTGCGAACTGTGATTTTGTCTTTCGTATTTCCAGACATCGTTTTGATCAAGCGTTTTGCGGCCAAATTGTGGGAAACGAAATTCACACCGTCGATTTCCGTAATCGGAGGAAAGTCAGGAAACCCTAACTTTCCCTGAGGTCTCGGATTCTCTGCGAGAGCCAACAACAAGTGACCAAATAAATGCAGAAAATATGAAAAGATAACAAAAAGAATTTATAGAAAAGGTAGATCTTATTTCGAATCCGCTTAAGAGCGTTGCGATCATTACAAGAGATTATAAAAGCTTCGGCCGCAAGAGCTGTCAGCGAATTACCTAGTTCTAGCAACCTAAAACCTTAAACCTAGTTGAGTCGCAGCTCGATAACATAAGACGGAAAAGATATAAAAATGGTTTTGATTAATTTCGGACTGAACCTTATGAAATGCTGCCTACGTACCCCTTTCGAGGATCAAGCAGAACGTAGGTCAAGAGTGAACCAAGAGATCGAACTGCTTGTGCGCGTTCGTCTCGTAATCGGGTGCCAGTCATAGAAACAGAGCATGTCGAGAATATTGCATCAAAGTTTCTAAGTGCCGAGCCTTCTTCTCCTTGTGCCTCTCGCCTAAGACTCTTTATATACTCCTCCAAGGTTGGTTTTAGCTTTTCCCTTCCTGCCCTTAATCTGTCTTAAGTGAAAAATGGAGATATTCCATTTTTTCCGATCTTCATGTTTATCCGCGGAAACTTAACATTTTTTCTGTGGAAACTTATCTTTATATTTATTTTTATAAAATAAAAACATAAACCGCCATAGTATCTACGAGCTCATTCTTAAGGAATCGTAAGTGGGCTTGTAGTCGTGTTTTAGACCTCGCTGGGCCGTCTTTCGACATAAAACGTTTGTTACGATTTTCTTTTCGACAAAAACAAGGTCTCGCGGTTTTTATCGTAAAGTTTCAACGGTAACTTTGATCGGAATGATGTGAGAAATGATATGGCTGCGGTACAGGGGAGCTAGCATTGAGGAACAGACGAGAATTCACGGATTTGGGTCGTACCTGTTGATCGATGTCCGAGACAATTCGGTCGCTACGTAGCGACCTGGTCCGGGCTGGATCGGTAGCTACGTAGCGACCGAGTGGCTTTGTCGGTGGCTACGTAGAGACCGAATCGTTCGCGGGTCGGTCGCTACGTAGCGACCGACTGAATGGCTTGGTCGGTCGCTACGTAGCGACCGGCTCGTTCGCGGACCGGTCGCTACGTGGCGACCTTGTTTGGATCCTTTTCTGACGTTTTATGAACGTGTTCTTGGACTATGGGTGTTTAGTTTCGATGAATCAACCGAGACTAGTGCAAGATTTCACCGCAAAGTTTTTCGTAAAGATTTCTTTACGAATATTACTTTTCGTAAAAACGTTCATGCTGATTTTTACAGATATTAGGATGTTAACTTCGTCGTGTCTGTTTTTGACCCCAACAATATTAATAACTCATCGTATAATCTTTTCAATAAAAATTATATGAAATTCACAAATCGAGAAATATTTTTCGGGGAGTTTTAGACATTGATTCCGTCGTGACCGATTGTGACCCAAACAATGAGTGGAAGATTAAATATAACTACCTTTATTGAACACACAAAAAATAGATATCCAAAATTTATAGATTTACCTTTAAAGGAGTGGAAGATGCACGCACAACAAGAAAATACAATTTTAACGACGACGGTTTTCGTAGTTATTTCGTCGTAAAATAGGGTTTACGAGGAATTGACTACGAAAGACATTTCGTCGTTAAACGTTTGTCGTAATGCAAATTTCCTCGCTAATTCGTCGTAACTTTACTAGGAAATGTTTCGTCGTAAAGTGGGATCAACCATTTCCTCGTAAAAGCCACGTAAACCATTTCCTCCTAAAAGCCACGTTAATTGTTTCCTCGTAAAAGACACGTAAACTTTTTCGTCGTAAAGAACACGTAAATCATTTCCTCGTAAAAAACACGTAAATAATTCCTCGTAAAGTACATGTAATTTTATCCTCGTAAAGTACACGTAAACAATTTCCTCGTACAGAAGACGCTCAGTTTCGTCGTCGTAAATCTGATCCACTTCAAGTGTAGATAATGTGACCGGTATTCCATCGGGAGACTGCTGGGTCAGCTGGGTTTGTCGGTCTTCAATTCGAGCAACCACCTCGTTGTCGATTTGCTCGGACCTAGGATCAACAAATTTCCTAGCCTTGTTCTTATGGGTCCTCTCGTAAAGATCCTTAAGAGACGGGACTCCCGTCTCTTTGGCCTACAAACATTTAACAAGTTAGAATATGTGTATAAAAAAATAAAGTAATTAAAATATTTACCATCTCCATACAAACACCGGCGTGGGGTTTTTGACCCGTGGTGTGAAGCATCGGCCCGTGGCCATGCTCATCTTTCGTCTGACGGGAGGCGGAGCAACTGTTGGCGACTTTAATGGACGATGGCAGGTTCCAATAACGGATGAGGCCATCCTACACAGCCGTGGTGAGCTCAGCGGGGTTTCCCTGTTCATAACCCTTCAAGATCCAATCATCCTTCCTGTTGGATACCGTGTCCAACAATCGTTTTTTCGCCTTCCCTTCAAACGCCTTCTTTACCCTCTCATTCACTCCTATGGACCAATGATATTTTTGCTGTAAAAAAAAATTAGATTAGTAATTAGTTTAAAAATAATAATTCGTAATAATAAAAAAATAGATTAATAGTAACTTACGGCAAACATTTTGAACCACGTCTTTCTGATGTAGATCAGCGTCAATTTCCAGTTCGGATGAGCGTGAGGGAAGTAGCCTTTGATCACCTCGGTTACGTTCCGAGCGGCAGAACCGTCAACCCCAAACCTGAAAAAACCAAAAAAAGTGTTTAAATTATTTTTTGTTATAAAACAATTGCACAATAAAAATGTAACGTACCACAAAGTTCCGTCCGGTCGATCGGGATCTAAGACTGGTAAATCTCCTCTGCCTGGCTGAGCGAGAAGGTCATCAACGGTGTACATAGCATAAGAAGCACTCGGCGGCACCAGCAAATCGGGATGAATCTCGTCTGGCACCATCGGAGGAGGTACCTCCTCAAGAACATGATCATGATGCGTGGATGGAGCATCAAACCGAGGAACCGGTGGCAGAACATACGGAGGTGTCTGATAGACTCTCTGAGAAGACTGAGAGTCGGGGACAGTCTCCGGAAACGAAGAGCTGGGAGCTGTTGAAGATGATGCGCCTGTACGAGTACCAGGCTCACCAAACATCTGACTGTAATGCTGTGTACGCTTGTTCTTTCGAACCATCTGGAAAAAAAATTATATGTCATTATTAACCATATAAAAATATAAATATATTGATTATTAATTAACATTTAAAAATCATCGATTATCCTATATTATCAACAAATTCTATAAACCTATCTACAAATTCCATAAACCTATCTACAAATTCCCTACACTAACCACATAAACTAATTACCCTAAACTAACCACCTAAGCTATAAATTAGAGAGGAAGTAGAGAGGAGAGTACCTTGCTTGGAGGAGGAGAGGAAGTGACTAGGAAATGAGAAGTGATTTGGTTCGGGTTTATATAAACTTATATATTATCGTAAAAACCTCGTGAAGTTACGACGATTTTACGAGGAATTAGAAAGGCCCGCGTTTTCTTTTTATGTTTCGTCGTAAAGCCCACGTACATTTACGAGGAATTAGCAAGGCCCGTGTTTTCCTTTACAACGTATTTACGAGAAAATAACAAGGTCCGTATTTTCTTTTACGACGATTTTATGACTATTTCTGTATACGAGTATTTTACGACGAAAAGATTTTCAATTTACAAAAAAAAAAGAAGGAAGAGACCTGCACCAGAACAGTTGTTATCAATTCAAAATAGCAATTGAAACTGATCAGAACTGTTCTGGTGACAGTTCACTCCCTTCAGATTTTTTGAAACTATTGTTTATTTTTTTGTGTGCAAGATTAGAATGGGAGGGGTGTGCTTATTTATAGAAGTAGTTGGGGTCGTAGAATCCTCATAAATTAATGACGAAATAACAAGGCCCGTGTTTTCAATTTCGTCGTAAAATAGTCGCAATAGTACGAGGAAATAACAAGGCCCATGTTTTCTTTTACGACGAATTAGCAAGGCCCGTGTTTTCAGTTTCGTCGGAAAATTGTCGTAACATTACGAGGAAATAAAAAGGCCCGTGTTTTTGTACGACGATTTTACGAGGAAGTTATGAAAATCCCTATCACCCGAAAACCCAAACCCCAAACCCCAAGTTCCTTAACTTCATCTATCACTCAATCTCTTCTTTCTAAACCCCAAACCCCCAATTGAGTTACACAAAATCAAATTATATAATTTAAATTTCATGATTAAACAAACTAAACACATACATTAACTCTAAAAATAAATCATATTTAAGAAAATTACATAATCATTCAGATACATCATTGACATTCTCGTCATCACTAGAAACATCATCATTTTCATTAAACTCGTCTTCAACAGCTTCGTCCGTCGTATCGTCGGGAAGATCTTCGTACTCACGATTATGCGGATCAGTAAGAAGGATGTCATCAGTTTGTTGTTCAGGTTCCTCGACTTCATTGATGTGTTCTTCTTGCAATGGTTGTTCTTCTCCATCAATTATTCGTCCACGAGGTGTAACTTTGACAACGGCAAACCAATTGATTCCTGATTCTCTCATCCGAGGGTATGAAAGGAAGCTGACTTGGTCTGCTTGCGAAGCTAATATGAAAGGCTCTAATTTGTTGTACCTTCGTCCACCATTGCCATCAACTACACCGAAGCAATGCCTCATATGGGAGGTGGACAGCTAGATGCTCCATGAAGTCAAAGAATGCCGGAGGAAAGATCTTCTCCAAGTTGCACAGTAAGATGTGAATGTTCTCATGAAGTTGTTCTACGACATCCTCTTTAAGAGTGTGTGTGCTCAGATTCCTGAAAAATGCTCCAATGCCTTGTATATTCCAATTAAACACATTATTAGTCATATTATTTATTTGTGCATATTATAGAGCAACAAAAAAATTAATGCGTAATTAATATATTACATGCAAGTGCTTCATGTACATTTGTTGGAAGCAGCTCCGCAAATGCAAAGGGAAGTAGTCATTGCATAAAGACGTGACAATCGTGGCTCTTCATCCCGGAGAACTTTTGACCATTTTCAACACATCTAGAGAGATTTGAAACATACCTA
Organism: Brassica napus; assembly: GCF_020379485.1. Lineage (NCBI taxonomy): Eukaryota > Viridiplantae > Streptophyta > Magnoliopsida > Brassicales > Brassicaceae > Brassica > Brassica napus. The sequence continues at coordinate 29,290,373 of NC_063444.1, forward strand.
TCGGGGAACTTCACTTCTGATGCCACCCAGTTGAACAACACCGACTTTTGTTCGGAAGACAATCTGAATATCAGAATGGGAACTTGTCCATTGCTTTTTATATGTAACTCGCTTCTTGAGCAAATATCAGGCTAGTCCAACCTCGATTTTTTGTTGTCTTTTGTCTTCCGTGGGACATTCAATATTGTATTCATGATATTTTCAAAAAAATCTTCTCTATATGCATCACATCGAGGTTGTGGCGCAAAAGAAGATCCTTCCAATATGGCAACCCCCAAAATATACTCTTCTTGTGCCAATTGTGCTAAACTCCGTAAAAATCATGCATATTACCGGGAACATGCCAATTACCACCACAACGAACTGTTTCGTTAGCTCCGTAGTAATCGATTTGCGCTTCAATTTCTTCTCCAGTTAAATATGGAGGAGGAGTGTCTCTCACAACCCTTTTGTGCCTAAACAATTTCTTGTTTCTTCGGTACGGATGGCTAATGGGAAGAAATCGTCGGTGACAATCGAACCAACTTGTCTTCCTACCATTCTTCAGTTGAAACACATCTGTCATTCCATTACAATATGAACAAGACAATCTCCCATGTGTAGTCCATCCTGATAACATCCCATAGGCAGGAAAGTCACTTATGGTCCACAGAAGCATTGCTCGCATCGTAAAATTCGTCTTCATGGAGTAATCATACGTCCTCACCCCTGTTGACCACAAATCTTTAAACTCTTTTATCAGTGGTTGTAGAAAAACATCCAGAGACCTTTTTGGATGTTTCGGACCAGGTATTAATATGGTCAAGAATAGAAAATCCCGTTGCATGCACATCTCCGGTGGCAAGTTGTATGGGGTAAGAAAGACTGGCCACAATGAATATTGTCTCCCTGACATTCCAAATAGACTAAATCTATATGTGCAAAATCCAAGATACACATTTCGGCTATTGCTAGCGAATTCTGGATGTACTTTGTTAAAATGTTTCCAGGCTCTTGCATCTGATGGATGAGTCATCTCACCTTTCGTCTGAGTATGCTCGGCATGACATCTCATCCCTCTAGCAGTCTGCTCAGATTGGTACAATCTTTTCAATCTGTCTGTAATTGGTAGGTACCAGATCCTTTGGTACGGTACCCTGTTACGTCCTCGTCCTTGCGGTTTGAAACGTGGCTTCTTGCATAATCGACATTCTTCTAACTTCTCATCATCTCCCCAGTAGATCATGCAATTATCGATGCAAACGTCTATCATCTCCGAAGGCAACCCAAGACTATAAACCAGTTCTGAATCTCATAATAAGAATCAGCTAACACATTGTCTTTCGGAAAATACTCTTTAAACAAGTCTGCCCATGCATCCATGCAACTTTCAGGTAGATTGTGATCATTTTTAATATTCATCATTCTAGGAGCCAACGACAATTTAGAGAGACCTTCTCTACAACCACCGTAAAGTGGTTGATTCGAAGCATCTAACATTTCATAAAACTTTTTTGCATCTAAGTTAGGTTCTTCAACTTCATCATGAGCTACAAATGCATCAGCTACCATATCATGATATACCATCTACACCTCTTGATGGTAACTATGTTCATTATGCAAATGATCAACCGGTTCATCCTGAAAATTACTATTACTACTACTAGCTTCATTCACATAATCATAACTTTCTCCATGTTGAAACCAGATATAGTAATGTGGCGTGAAACCTCTATTTATTAAATGCTTCCGTACATTTTCACGAGTTGCCAATTTTGAATTGTTTCATTTTCAACAAGGACAAAACATCTTATTGCTTTCCTGAGCGAGCGGTGTAGAATCTGCTTGATGCATAAATGTCTACAGCCCTTAGAGATATTCTTTCGTCACTCTGCCGTTAGTATCTCTGTGCGTATACATCCACTAATTCGACTATATTTCGATCACCCGACATTTTTTTCTCTCTCACGTTTTTAGTTTTTTCTTTCAATTTGGTGTACTTCAAATGAAACACAAATGCCATATTTATAGGAAATTTTTGAAACTGGTAGGTGAAATTTTACTAGGAATTTACGGGGAAATATAGTTAGGTAGCCCAAACAAAAAACATGTTTAAAACTAAAACGTTGGTGCACTCAAGATTTCGACGCTAAATAGACGTAAAATATTTCGTCGTAAATTCCTAGTAATATTTACGTCCACTTTACGACGAAATATGTTTTCCTCGTAAAAACCACGTCAAATTGCGTCTTTTTTACGATGAAATTTATTGTCGTTTTTTTAAGAAGAAATTACGTTGATTTGTTTTTTCCTCGTAAGGTTCTCGTAAATAAGACGTACATTTCCTAGGACTTATTTTCCTCGTTACATTTCGTCGCTAATTTTGTGTTTTCTTGTAGTGATGAGAACCATATGATAAAAAATCTGCAAAAAAAAGATAAATTAGTGAGATGAGACAAAAAAATGAAAAAAACATATAAAGTATGATGTTTTCAAGTTCAAAAGATTAGAGAGAGGTTGAAGAATTTTAGTCAGAATCATTACATTTCCGTTGCAGTCATTTGAGAGAAAGAGAAAGAATGCATGCATTTGTTTATATGGAGACAAAAATTTCTATTTAGGTTAAATATTTTTGATTCAGAAGAACTTCAGGAACCTTGAAGTATCCTGTCTCTAAATATACTACTTGCCCATAAGACTTGTCGTCTAGACCGTAAATTTATACCCTAAACTTTATTAACTAGCCAAATAGAAAGAAAAAAACACTTCATTAAACTTAAAATAAACTTTCAAAGTGTTTAATATACATGAAACTAAACACATATATGTTAAATTTTAATTTTTCAAAAAAAATGCTAAGCTTCCAAAATCTAACCCTAAAAATACAAACCAGTACATTCTGCTTTTTTTGTTGGTCATACGAGGCTACTTATAATTTCACTAGCCTTTTAGGATAGTTTTGCATTTAATTCAAGTTGGGGTATACCTTTGTGTTTAAAATAAAGTTATGGATCATATTTGGCAATTTTCTCTTTTAATTTAATCAGTAAATTTAAAATATTTTATGAAAGATCTATCAAATTTATGGTAAAATTTCCTTTTTTTTTGAAAAAAAGAAATTTCTTAGGATAGTAAAAAATTTATTTTTATCACAAATATAGGGGGTATTCAAAGGTTAAAATTACCAAAATAAATTTCATAAAAAAGGTAAAAAATATCTATACTCTTAATTCCTAAGATAACTAATTTATATTTAGAGTTTAAATCCGAGGGATAGAGTTTGGAATAAAGTATAGAATTTTTTTTCTTAAAAATTATTTAAAATAAAAAATTTAAAATTAGTTTTTTTTAAAAAAAAAAATTGGAATTTCAAAAAATAGTTCGAAAAAGAAGTTTGAATTGGAATTTTGTTTTCCTATTTTAATATTTATTTATATTAATAAAGTAAAAGTATATGAGCCTTTACCGTTTTATAAAATATCCTTTAGTTATTTTCCTATAATGGGTTATTTTGATTAAAAAAACCCATTTAAATCTTTGAAGAGATTTACTCAAATAGATAAACATTAGATTAATGACAATAGCATTGTGCAATTCAGAGAATACAACATGATTGATGTCTGAAGTATTAAAACTTAAACGAAATAATTTTTTCTGTCTCGCCTCTTTTCCCTGCTCTTTGTCTCACCGATATACCTTCTGTTGTGGTCTCCCTCTCTTCACTAACGTCACTGCTCGGTGGTTAAGGATCTGGAGCGGTGGCAGTGCCGGCCCTTGGACCACGTGGAAGAACCGATTGCTTCCGGCCGTTCAATTTATAAAGAAATTTCGGCCACAAATAATTAACATTCCTTTTAGTCAAGTGGTCTAGTGCCTGTGTCTACAGGCTTACCAACACGGGTTCGTACCTCATCATTCACATATCAGCTAATAATTTTGTTTTTCTGTCTTTTTCTTTAAAAAGTGGCCACTTTTTTCTATTTTTGCTAACAACCACTAATTTTTCCGGACCGGCTCTGAGAGGTGGTGAGGTGCGTTATAAGGGTGGGGCTTGGTGGTTCTTCGAGGGTTAACTTCGAGGCATCGCTCAGATCTGGCCAGATCTGCTTTCAATAGAGGATGATTGTGCTTTGGTGGTGGTGATCCGGTCATCGCCGATCCCTCCGGTGTCTGTTAGCTGGTGTCGAAGACAGGTTTCCTCGTTCTCGGTTGGAGGGCTCTCTTCTCTGAGATCTCTACTTCAGATTCATTGCTGTTTCTCACCAGCAATGAGAAACTGATGCATCAAGAGTCGATTTTGGGTCTCAAGCGAGCTCCCTGGCGGTGGTGGTAACTCTCTGTTAGTAGTTTCTCCTTTTTCGTTGGTGCAGGGATTCTTGTGGCTAGAAGGTGTCGCAGTCACGCTTATGAGGAGGGCTGAGTTCTTCTTCTCATCTTAACCAGAGGTGGCGGTCTGGTGAACTGATTAGACTTAGCTTCCATGTTCGATTTTTGGCCAGGCTCTGGTTCTCAGAGTCAGTCGCTCGTGCGGATCAATGTGGTCTTAGTCTGTTGTAGTCCTCATTCCCGGTGACAGCGAGTGTCGCTAGCATCTCTGTAGTAAGGGTTTGGTGTTTCGGTTCTTGCCCTGTGGTGTTACCTCCTTTTATCGTGCAGGGTCTGGTGGAAGTGGCGGGTTTATCATCCATTAGTCTCTCCAAATAAGAGCGGTTTTGGGCTTGATGTTGGGGTGTTGGTGCTGTCGGTGAGGGTCTTATGGGTTGTTAGAGTATCCTGGTACCTTTGAACTTCAGGAGGGAGGAGCAGAGGTGGCTGTCTGCGGTGATTGGTGTCTTGGGTTTCGACAGGCTCTGGCTCGTTGGTTTCGCTGCTTCGGTGCGGCCCATTGTCGTCTGCTGCGAGCTCCGAGTTCTCGCTGGTATCTTTGCTCTCTGCAGGTGATAGGGCTTTGTTGTGAGATCATTTTTTGGAGGCGAGTGTCTAGGCAAGCCAATATTATCGACTCGTGACTCATGTTATAACTGATGCCTTACTATGGAGTTTCTGATCTTGCAAGATGCATACTCTTGGCGACTTTCTCAAGTTTCTCTCGAGTGCTTTCTCTTACATCTTTTGATATCTGTCCTTCAATCGTGTTTTTCATTACTGTATTTTTTTGTTATGTTAATAGTTTCATTTCGGTGTTTGTATTCTCTGCTACAACTATCTCTTTGTATCGTCTGTCACAAACTCAAAAATTGGTAATTCAATCTTAACAATATTTACCAAAAAAAAAAATTATTCTTTTTCATGCCTGTTTTGTTTCTTCTTTTTTTTTCTCTCTTTTTTCCAATGAATGTATAAAGGTACACGTGAATTACAAAGAAACCAAGAAAACAGTCCATACAAATAGAGAGACCGTCGATAACGAATAATCCATTTACAAGCGTTTACAGAAGCAAATGATAAAAGGGAATTGATTTTGAACGTTTTCTTTAGGGTATTAAGATCCATCTGTGAGTAATTTGCAGCGAAAGGGATTCGTAAGCGAACTTCCGTTCTCCATTAAAGATTGGCCATAGTTGAACTAAAAACTCAACCTGCAAATAGAATATCCATCAAAAACTGATGATTCAATTAATTAGAAAATAGAACAGATCAGATAAACAAGCCCTTCTCACCTTCTTCGGAGAAAGCAAAAACACCACCAAGCATGTCGTCATCGTCGTCATCATCATCATCATCATCTAGTTTTCTTTGATCAGATGGAGCATTCTTGTTCTCTGCTTCTTTAGCAGTTTCCTTAAAAAACTGCTCAAAGTTTGGGTAGCCATCATCAACAGGTCCCTCCTCACTTTCGTCCGTAGCATTCATGCTGAGATCAGAAGTTTGGGTAGAACTTACATTTGAAGCTCCGCTTGTCCCGCTGTTGTTTACAATTGTTGTTTCAGCGGGCAGGGAGGCGTTCTTTAGCAACATATGAGCGTCGTCTACAGTATAATCAGTGTCTTTCACAGCAGAAGAAATGGAAACCACTGGTTGTTTGAATGTTACAATTCCGCTATGAGGGTCTTGGTTCGGAGTTAGTGCAAAATGGGAGGAACTACTTCCTCTACCTGCAAAGTTCAGTTATAGGGTTTGAGAAACGTCGACATGCATCTATTAAAGGAAGTTAATTTGATTACCTACCTTTAACTAGCCCAGGATCAGAATAAGAAGAAGAAGAATCTGAATCTCTTTCAACAGGAAATCCTCTGAATGCAAAACAAGGATAAGGGTTATTGACAAACGCAATTCAAAAACATGTGATGCAGTAAGTTTACCTGTTACGCATACTGGAATACACACTGTGAAAATTATCGAACACAGGCAGCAGATCCTTGCGCCTGATATCAACCTCATTTGCAGATACTTTCTCGATTTCCATCTCCCCGTGGTTCAATCCAGCGGAGTCCGGTCGAAACATGGGATAGAAAGATATCTGGATTTTTAGGGGTAATGTTAGCGACATGATGTTTTTTTTTTATTGTAAGGAAATAGCAGACAAGTAAACAGAACCTCTGAGTTCTGCCAGATTGGTTTTCTTCCCGAGTTTATTAGAACCTCTGCATTGGCAACATAAACGTGGTGTTTCTCGAGAGGCTTCGCTAGATCAGAAGCATCAACGCTGTCCTCTGCAACTCTTCCGCATATATTCTCTTCTCTCTCTGGCCAATCTGTTCTCCGGCAGACATCCCAACACTGAACGGGTTCGACTTTCACTCTTAATTCCTCTTCAGCTGCTCCTATTCGCGAACTGCTCTCAGCCTGGTCTCCTCCTCCAAGAGATGGAATGAGTTTGTATTGAACTACATGACCCGATGGAGTGTAAACCAGTAGATAGTCTAAAGCAGGAGCTGACACCTGCGGGACTGCCTGATGGAAAACAGCAGCAAGACAGCCAGAAGGGAAGGACGGTTTTCCTACAACGGAACTGGCAGCATGGAAGAAATTGTTGCATTTGATTCGGCTAACCACAGAAAGAGTTACCGATGCTGGTGGTGGAAACGTAAAATGGGTGGTGCTAAGCGATGGGCTCGACCACCACGGCAGGGACAATGTCGGAGCAAGCGTTGGTCCATCGACATGAGAACTCCGTATCTCAATAACATTTTCTCCTCCAAACGGGGACAGAACATAAATATGGCAAGTACCCTTAGATGACACGATTGCAATCCACTGGCTGTAGCTACTAAAGCAAATATCTTGTATTACCTGTGGGAATACAACAGCAACGTTCACAGTAGCTAACAGAAAAAAATAATAATACAAGAGAATAAGGAATAAGGAAAACATACAGCTGATGTCATGCCACGATGCAGTTTGTAAAGAGGCACATGGGAAGAGCTCCAATCATAGCTTTGGGGACCTGGTCCATTCTTTGAAGGCGATGGCATAATCCGGAAAACGTTAATATTGTTACCGTGGATCGAGGCCGTCACTAATAGAGTGCCACTTTGGTCGAAGCAGAGCGCCGATATTGGACTGGTGTGAGCCCTGAATTGTGCTATAATAGCCCGGGATTCAAAATCCTTGACAATAACCTGATCGACATGATAAGAGAGACATTAACGTTATAACATAATTCACTAGCGATAGAAGACATGATCAGGTTTCATAACTAATGATGCTTTCTCAAGGAAGACTAACCGTTCCAGCAACATCTGAATCTGCAGCAGAAGTTGCGCCCCGACCAACTTTCTGGCCAGGACTGGACGAAAGAGAGGAACCAGGAACGTCATGTTTTAGATCTTGACAGTATTTAGATATAGTCTTGTAACCTTTGTCACCTAAATTAAGTAAACCCGCCGCCAAATGCTTACTAGATTCCATGGCGTATCTCGCCACTAGATTACCACCGCTAGGGGAGGTAGATGGACTGACTCCAGGGGGAGTAACATTCTGAGGGCTAAGGCGACCTATACTAGAGGACAAGGGATTATTGGAAGCATAAGCTAACCATCTAGATCCGACAGCCATTGGTCCATATCCGACATTGACCCCTTGGTTTCCAAGATGAGGAACAGGATATGAGAGGACACTGAACTTGATTTCAAGAGTTAGCGCATCAAAACAGTATATCTGCATCAAAATGCAAAATGAGGTAAGCTATCTACCATATAAAAGAGATAGAACGTAAAAGCTGACCTGTGAACCGAGGCCAACAGCTACAATCCGGGGACTGCATCTGACCATATAGACAGTAGATCGGAATCTCAAAACATGAACATAGTTGTGAGATCTAAGTGAATAGAATCGTACAGCCGTGGGAGATAGGGCAAGAGGATCATCATAACCATTTCTAATAGGAGGAACTGAGCCCTTGGCTTCATCAGCAACTGCTATAAGCATGGGATGCGAAGCACTAAATCCTTCGATTCCTTCACATTTAGCAGGTAAAGGCTGCATCTGTAGAAACGTAACTGGATCATCCCGCCTCGACACAAGTTCGCTGACATCACTTGCATCGTCGATATCAAGGACTTGAAACCCGTTGGCATAACCTAGTAAAAGAAGGTTCTTGAAAGAAGATTCACTTGTATGTAACCTATCGAAGGAAGACCACAGCACCTGCTTGATCAAAGACATGAAAGTTAGGCATCGTTGATCCCATCAAACCGAACTTAACTTGTAGAATCTCAATGCCATGATCATTCTCGTACAAGTCAAACCTATAACAAAAAAAAAAGGTGATATTCCTAAATCTAATCATAAGAACATGAGCCCTATTGGAATTGGAAGAGGAAGATGAATTAATCAGACTTCAATTAAAAGATCAAATTGAGACTAAACCTGATCCTTGAGCTCGTGGGATTCGGGGGAGAGAGAAGCAGCGACGGAAGCGCTAGCTGAGCGCACGCCGGAGGAAGCGGTTCTGATACAGGTTGATATGAATTTTAGGGAATTAGGCAAAAAGCCATTTGTACCGTTTCTCGTCTGATGATTATCTCCGTTGTTGATATTGACCTTGCTGCTCCTGCTCTTCATAATAGTGATAAATAAAATCCTTTTGAAAGAGATTTTAGGTCACCGGAGAGGAGAAAGCGAACGGGAATAAAGCATAAACCGTCGGCAAGGAAGGGATAATAACAAATATTAGATCTTTCAATTCTTGAAACAGTGAAGCCACCCACACCTTTGTTATTAGTCGGATTAGCGGTGGAATTTGTATTATAATTTTTTTTGTTGCTTTTGATGACCTTATTCACGGGGAAGAAGACGAGACCAAGAAGATGAAGTAGTAGAAGAAACTGTTCTTTTTTTTTCGATTTCGTCTTTTTTTTTTCCTCTCTCTCTTTTTTGTTTTCTTCTTTTCTGTCCTGAGGCTTTAGTTTTTGGCCCTGTTCGGAACTACGCTAGGCGCTAGTCGGACGGTCGGCTCACGTCTAGCGAATTAGAGAAAAATCGGGGATTAATCGGGGAGTATGCGGAGCCTAGTTTTTGTACTTTTATTATATTCATATATCGGCATGTTCGTGTTACAACAAGAATCTGATGTCCCCTAGTGGTTTAGTACCTTGTACATTTGTTACGCAATCCGACTTCGACATCCACTCAGTGCATTGTTTATTTTAGCATTATTAATTCTCAGGACAAAATCTCACATCGGCCAGAGAAGAAAAAGAGGTAAAATCTTGCTTCTATATATAGAGACATACATCCTTGAAAAGGGATTAAATCGTTTGGACTTTTTGTAAAGCCCGAGTACTATTATAATAGCTTGGAACTTGGATTTTTTTTAATATTCAATTGGGCCGATTAATAGGAAATTGGGCCGATTAATTGGTTTAATGGGCCGATTAGTCAAGTTTCGATTTTGTGATCCGCCTAGGCTAAAATCGCGGCGGAGAAGGTCTGAGTAGCGATTATGCGGACGCCTAGGCGGCCGCGTTTTTGAATAGAGGTTTTTGGTTATTATTTTTTTATTTTCACTTCGATTTTGTAATATTTCAGAGCGTCGCTGTCAGACGCAAAAAAAAGAGAGTTACTGTCGTGCCGTGTGAAGGGTGTTAGATTGCTAGAGAAGTAACAGTTGAGCAATTTTCGTTGATACTTGTTTTTTACGCGAAATGTTTTGGGCCCAAGCGCATCGAAGACGAGCCATTTATCCAAACTCGTCTCATAATCCATCTTTTACCTGGGATGGGATTGCTTCTCTCCTTGTACGATTCCAGTTCACTAATTCATGCATTCTAAAGCCGCTACGTGTCCGGATTTTTAAAACACATCGTTTTATTTAATTTGGTAAACAATATTTGTAAGCTTCGATTAGAATTGGATTTTATGTTTTGCTTAATAAAGCTTTACTCACTACAAGAAAAAAAAAATTGATATCTGACAATCATATTAAACAGAAGTTTATCGGAACGAGTGTTTCCTATCATTTTTTGACAATCCTAATTTCATCGGAGTTTGGATCTAAAAAATCACCATTTGTTGGAAAATTCTCGGTAAGTTACGATAACATATATTGTCGAAAATTTTCATAGGAAAATCATTTGAATGTACCGATGACTTTTTGTATAATCCACCTCCGGTTTAATTTCTGGCAGCTGAAAATATTTATACAAAAAAAAATTATTTTAATTAAATTATAACAAATATTAAAAAATTTCATATATTTCATTGCATAATAAATGTAAAAATTCAATAACAAAAAAAATCAAAAGGAAAGAACGGATCTCCTGTTGACAATAAATTTGATAAAATTGGTGGTGTATGATGCAACGGTGGTGATAGCGGATGAGAAGTGAGCGGAATGGAAGTAGTGGTAAACAGAGTTGTAGTGGTGATCGTGCAAGGAGTTGTGGTGGCTGGATGCAAAGAAAGAGGGCAAGGAGTTGCAGGCTGCCGGTGAAGAAGTTGCGGCAGCGGCAGCGGCGGTGAAGAAGTTGCGGCAGCGGCAGCGGCGGTGAAGAAGTTGCGGCAGCGGCGGTGAAAAAGTTGCGGCAGTGGCGATGCAAAGAGTTGGGGGAGAGGCCATGAAGGAGTTGCGGTAGTGGCGGTGAAAGATGTGCGGACAGTGGTGGTGCAAGAATTTGTGGCAGTTGCGGTGGAACCAGAAGTTTCACGGTGGTTCTTTTGCACAAGAAAGTAGATCTAAAAAGAAAAGAGAGAAATATTGGGAAGAAGTTTGAAAACCTTTTTTGCAAATAAAAAAAATGGGTAAAAAATAAAAGGAAGATATGAAATTAAATAGATAGTGCTAACAACTCTTCTCCACCACTCGTTTGATATATAGATAAAATTAAAGACGATTAATCAAAAAATAGTTTTATGCTAAAACACAACCATTTTGTCCAGAATCTTTTTTACATTACACGTTTCAGGTTGATCAAATTAAAACAAAAAATTATATATATATATTGTCGATTGCATAACTGTAAATATAGTTAGATTGATAAATCTATTTAATCACTAAACCAAAAAACCTATTTGTATGTCTGTTTGTTTTTAAGATTGTAGATGATAATTCAATTATTCTAAATCTCATTTTAAAAAAAACAGTTGTAAATTAAATTAATTTGTACATAAAATTTTGAATGAACAAGATAAAATACTATTTTGATCATATCTAACTTTTATTTGTGAAGCCTGCTTTCTTGAATATAATTTTCAGTTATCTAAATTAAATAATATTACTACGAATAATTTTAGTTCGTTCATAATAAATAAAACAAAACAAAATTTTTATTTACCTACCATAATATATTTGTTTAACTGGTTCATTGTATATTTAAGGTATATTTAAATTAATATTAAACCAAAACTTAATTTAAAATTATAGAAAACAACAAAACCTCCTTTAGTACACTTTAATGTAGACTCGAATGTCTGTAAAATGAACAACATGAAGACCATTTAAAGCGCTCACAGTATATCAGTACCACAATTTTATAACATAGAGACAACTATTTTTTTTGTTTGGACAACATAAACAAGTATTGTAAACAAGAAAAATATATCTTATTATATATAATCTCTCAAGACCTATAAATTTCTAAAAGACAAAAAAATCATTATCATACACATTTCTTGCAAATGAAATTCTAAAACACAAACCACAAAATTATACAAAAAATAATAATCTAGATCACAAGTAAATTATATCCCGCCGGCGGGCCGATCCTAGTATATTATTATAAAAAGGGTTTCCTTCACTTTTAGGCCATCCACATGGGATTCCATGTCACTAAGTCGGACTCTGTGAAGCCGACACGTGTTTGGGCCGAATGTGGTGGTGCAGCCCGTGAAGATAGAGTTATTCCGTAACCCTAATACCGAAGAGACGAAGAATTGACGTCTTTCTGATATCTATCTCCGGCTGGCTAGCAGCCTCGGTGATTACTTCACTGTCGATAAGCTTCAAACAAGTTCCTTCAATAGCTGTTCCTGCTTTTCTTGACTCTGTTCTAAGCTCCACATGCGTTTCTCCTTCCACCCTTTTCGAATCCCTCATCAAAGAGTTTCCTTTTCGTGCGGAGGTAATGATCTTTCTTCAATATAGTTTCCTGTCCATGATTGGTTTTATTGAAAAGGCTTCCATGTTTTTTTTTGTAATAGAACACCATTAATGGTGACAAGAAATTCACTTATGATGATTGCAACCACATTGCTTCGTTGGTGGCTGGAGCAGAACGCAAGTCTGACGGTGAAGCATTGATTGACACCCAACATGAGCCATCGTTCGATAATCGATTTGAGGACACAATCGACAAGAATCTTGAGGCATTGATCGGTAGTTGGGCACACAAAGACCACCACGAGAGCTTTGCGAATTCAACTGCTACCCCTACAAGAAGGAAGATCTGTGTAGTGCAGTCTGATGAGTATGGAGTATACATAAATGAGGATGGCAATGCACAAGCACTGGATGTGAGGATCATCAATGTTTCTAAGGAAGATATAGAAGCAAAATTGGAGATGGTAGATAATGCCTTGATTGGTAGAGCATTAGCATTATGCGTTAAGTTATCCAATCAACATTTATTAGAAAAACATTTAGAATACATTTACTCAATGTTAGTGCTCTCTAAATGCTCTCTGGTCAAACCTCTCAGATGAAACTTTTAGAATAACATTTACATATATAATTTATAAATTAAGGAAAATATATAATTAGTTCATTTATTTTATTTAATAATATCAAAAAGTTATTTTTATATCAAGAAAATAAATTTTTGATTTCAAAAGTAAATTTACAATAAAAATATTTTTTAAAAAAATAGAAATTTTAATTATAAAATTTATTTTCAAAATAATATTTTTCAGATATAAACATAATTTTGAAATTATTAAATAAAATAAATAAATTATCTTCTTAATTTTATAATTAATTTATTTATATATATATTAGAAATATATTCATTAGCAATAAATATATTATATATTATATACTAATATTTATAATAATTTAAAATAACATATTCATATTTCTCTACCAATCATTCTATTAAACAGTTTAGCTAAAGCATTCAGCTTATGTATCATACTCATTCTATAGCATACTGCTACTGTTTTATCATCTACTCTGCCAATCAAGACCCAAGACAAGAGGGCATTATTTGAGTTTACCACATTAGAAGGGATGTTTTTTAGATGCTTGGAATTAATCCTACACCCCCAAAATGCACCGGATGAGGATACATATAGTAGAGATGAAGTCGAAGTTAGTGAAGAAAATCTGGTAGGATCAGGATAAGATATTTGAAGACTTCTACAACAAAATTGATGTCATATATTACCCTCTTAACAACAGTTTTGCTAGGATAAGCATAACTATGGAGGAACTGGTATAAATCCATTGTGTGCCATCGCTTCTTGTGGATTCGGTCCCTAAGTATTGCAACTGTATCTCTTATTTGAGAGGGTAAAAGTCTCTCTAGGGTGATTTAAGTGATATCAATGAGCAGTGTCATTCAATACTTGGATCTCTACGCTGTTGATTTCTGCTTGGAGGGTGTCAACTTCCCTCTTAGACTTATGGATCACGCGTTCAAAATCATGTGGCTCTACAAGTTAGAGCCTTATCCCCTCGTTGCTTCTGGAACTCATATGCATGTAACTGAAACCCAAGAAAAAAATTTATGTAAGTAAACTAAAAATAAAAATGTAGACGAAATCCTACACCTAGTCTCTCTGAGTCCCCGTCAATGGCGTCAAATTTGATGTGCTCAAATTACCCCAAGAGCAACCTTCTCAAATAAGAGATCCATTGCAGTACTTAAGGATCATATCCACAGAGACTCAATATCTCACACAATAGACTTGAGTTTCAGATCAAGCTAGGTCAAATAATAGAAAGATGTAAATAACAAGAAAATAAATAGTAGGAGTTGTTTGAGACGGAAGAAGGGTTGCTAGACTTAAGGTTTCATTCAGGTTACCAGAACTATAATTTATAGATGCTAAGGTTTGATCCTAGAAATCGATTTCAGTAAGCAAGTAATTCAGCTCTCGCATGCAATTACTAATCAGATGACTAAGTCTTTGTTCTAGCTCTCACATGTTAACAAAGATCGGGGATGATCGATACTATAGAGTGAGTGTCGATCAATGCTTGCTCAGATAAGCATTAATGCTCTAATCGATGTGTTCACTAGGTTAACTAAACCAGCCGTCGCATGCGCCTAAAATAACAATAGGTTAACTAATGATTCATATATTTATCACCTTAGAAATTCTATAGTATTGGCTAATGTTTCATAACCCTAATTAACCCTAAATCTAACAAAGATAACTACTCAAACATATCAAAGTAGAACATAACAATAATCTAAATATAATGCATAGAATAAGGTTAAGAAATCAATGGAGTTCCAATACAAAGCTCTGAACGAGTCTTGAATCTTCTCTCCAAATTACTGAAGACCCTCAAACTGTTTGCTGTAAATAGTAGAAAATAAGAAAGTGTGTGTTGCCTAATATAATGGTAGAGCACATAAATATTAGGTAAGAGTCGGCCAAGGGAAGTCTTGTAATTATGTGGAACTTTGGGCTTAAGTCGGCCCTGAACAAGTCGGACCATCTACGCGGGTTGCTGTTGATCGACGACAATAGATGTTTGTCGATCGACACTCTATCCGAATATTTACTCTGGCTGGTTTCTGAACAACTACGAGTTTCTTCTATCGTTAGCTCCAAAATGCTCTGTAATCACCACATTTATCTAAAACATACCTAGACAAGTAAGGACTCTAAACAGACTATAAAAAGACTCCAAAACATAATAAATAGAATCTAAAACAACTATATACCATGGCTAAAAACTGGTAAAATCCATGGTATATCATTTGTTCTAGAGCGAACTTGCAAATTTTTTGCCTTACCGACTGGTGATGAGGATTAACTTGCAGAATTTTTATCTTCGGGTCAATACCAGGAATATCCACATGGGACCATGTAATAACCTGTATAAAGAAATGACATCTGGCCATGAGAAGACCGGTTTGATTAGGTAATAGTCAATACTTTGTGGAAGAGAGTGAAAGCTCTTTATGAGTACATACATGAAGGTTATAAATCAGTTAAATATGGTATCTCTTGTTACTCTTGCCTCCTACATCTCTGTCTACTGGTTAATTATGGTATCTCTTGTTACTCTTTGTCTACCGGTTAAATATTACAGACAGTTCTTCTAGCGATAATTCCAAATGTCTTATGAGGATTCACGTCTAACTGTATTACCCTGAACCGTCCTATAAGATCCACACTTGCCAGTACTCTTTGTTCTTTGTTAAAGATCTCTTAAGCATTTTTCTCCAATAATCATATAATTATGTTTGTTCTGAGACTTGAAACTAAGATTTCATAGTATATAATCATTAATTAATTTTTAGTCAAACTATTGGACTAAATGGCATTACTAACTACCAAGTATAATAATCAGTAATATAATTATTCCAAACAAACTTTATTAACCGGACGAAAACATATCTTTGTCAATTGTATATAGAAATTTGAATTGTTTAAAAACCTTCATATCATAAGTTCATAACATATTCTTACTGTTCAATTTTTTTTTCTTTTTGGAATTTTCGGCACACATTTGCGTTTTGTTTGCAACAAATATTCTGTGCCCCTATATTTGAAAAATACTTTCAGTAAAGACTAGCTTACAAATTAGCAATAAAATAAAACAGCATACGTCTTACCCTTATCGCTTCTCTATATACTACCCCACTGGATTCTTTCCAACAACTGTAATTTGTCTTACTCAAAACATTCAGCAGGAAAGTTAGAACCCACAAATAGAAATGGGAAATGGATCTTGCTCCTGAAAGTTCACTTATTGAGAAAGAAAATCAAGACTCATCGGCTACAACTATAACTCTATTCCTCACTACTTTGTAGCTGTGGCTGGTCCTTCGTTTTTGGCTCAGCTGTGAGTTATAACGTCTTATTAAATCTGTAATCTGTTTCATTTTATTTACGTATATATCAGTTGATTCTTGAAAAACCGTTTCACAAATTTGGCAGATAGGATACTCATCACCCGTTCAGTCCGACTTAACCAACGACTTGAATCTATCTGTGGCAGAGGTAACATAATCAGTGTGTTTGGATTGTGATAACTGATAAGTATCTATGATCCGTTGTGAAGAGCTAACGGATTGATGAAGAACTAATAAAAAATTAGAGGTAATTACAGATAATATGGGTTGACAAAAAATTACATATTATATGGCGGAGAAACTGACAGTATCAGATTTTCTAAGGATCTAAACCGTAATTCTGAAAACAAATCCAGATTAGCTAATCGATAAATTAACTATGTATGTCTAAAAATGATTACAACCTTAGTTCCATTTTTCCAACCAAGTTTTAACTTTTTAATTTTATTTCCTTTTCTTTTTTATATTTTATGAATTTATTTATTTTATTTAAATAAAATTATAATTTATTTTGATCATGTAATGAACTATATTTTTAATATGTTTTCATATTTTTCTATTTTGGATAAATAATTTAAAACGAACCAACCTTTTAAATAAATATTATGAACAACGTATGGTTGAATAAGTTTTATGAACAAAATAATATACCATGTATTAGTATTTTATGAAAAACATTGATCATAACGATATTCCATCACAATCTCAAGACATAGTCGTATCTACATTTATCAATTTGCAATATGATTTATCATTTTATTGGACTTCACATATCCATTTATAAGTAGCTTGTCCACTCACTTTCTATCTACATATCAATAGGAACCAAACAACCCAGCGATGATCCACCGTGACCCACGATTTCCGTCCATTTTCCTAACGCTTATGTAGAAAAACTATATATACGTATGAATAGTATCTAGTATATTGTGATGAACCAGAAATTGAAAAATTTCTTATGTAACTTTGAATCAAAAGTGTGTATTTGTGTAATCTTTTCGACTTTAAACCGTAACTCATCTAACACTTTGAAAGCATCCCAACGCACTGAAGATGTCATGAAATTTCAAATTGATTGTCTTG
The DNA here is from genome assembly GCF_020379485.1 of Brassica napus. Classification (NCBI taxonomy): domain Eukaryota; kingdom Viridiplantae; phylum Streptophyta; class Magnoliopsida; order Brassicales; family Brassicaceae; genus Brassica; species Brassica napus. The sequence goes on from NC_063444.1 coordinate 29,307,847, forward strand.
TATTTCTATTCACTTTGTATATATTTTACAAGATCAGTTTGGGTTAGCTCTGGCTTGTTTAGAATTTTGTCAGTAGTATCAACCATTTAATCCGATTTACTCCACATTTCATTGATCACCCGTTTGTCGGAATAATAATACAAATATTGTATCATGATGTGCCATATCAGTTGGCCATAATACTTTGAAAGCAAAACTTACCTAAATGCTTACAACTTTGTGAATGAATTCAATAACGCCACTATTAACTAAGTAATTTTAATAAGGGTATTGAATAGTATCTAGTAGATTGTGATGTTGAAAATGTCTTATGTAAAAGGTTAAAGATTGAGATAGTACGGATGAAAATGAAAATGACATTAAGGGTTTGAATGTTTAAATCCGCATGCACCGCCCCGCAGTTAACAGTAACAAAAATCTTTACATATACCATATATCTATACGTTTTTATAACTGTTAGAACCGCACCGCAAATGTACCGCTCAATCCGCTGTTACAACTCCGAGCCTAAGTATTGAGGGAACTATATTATTCATAGCTAAGTGATCTCACGACTAAACACATGATCAAGAATTCGATTGAATCTTCTAGTCGGATACTTGATGTCTCAGCTTTGAATGTTTCAAAATACTTGCAGTATTCGCTCTTCGGTTCGATTCTGACAGTTGGGGCAATGATTGGCACAGCTATGAGTGGACGAATTTCCGATTTGATTGGCAGACGAGGTGTAAATTACATTTTTTTTCTTACATAAAAAAAGATATAATACATATATTTGTTAAGTTGGTAAACAATCTCCATCTTTATTAGACAATGGGTTTCTCGGAGATGTTTTGCAGTCTTGGTTGGTTAGTAATCTGTCTTTCTAAGGTATCTTCGTCTCCCTCTTTTTTTAAAAATGTATTTGAAGAACAAATATATGTTGTTTGTTTTTTAATTAGGTTACAATTTGTCTTGACGTTGGAAGATTCTTGGTCGGTTACGGGATGGGCATTCTTTCGTTTGTGGTAAAATATATTAACCTTACCAACTTGAATAATGAATATTTAGTGGTTGTGTATTGTATAAACAATCATTAATGAATCATACGCCCTTTGTGTTTTCAAAAATTTAAACGGATGATGAAAGTGTTGGACATTAACTTTGTAAGATTAGGGACTTATTGATCTACAATGAATGAACTTTTAAGTTCTATACCAAACATTGACATTCTACACTTGACATATTAGATAGGAAATTATATGGTGAAATTTATAATTCCAGATTCGTTGGTTGGTAACCGAGTTAGAATTGTATCCAACATGTCATTCTATGATCCAGCAATATGTTGAATCGTTCATATACCATAAATATTGTTGAAAATTGTTGATATACCAAAATATTTTGAATTGATCTCTTCAATAGATTTAGTGTTTCTTAACTAATGATCAGGTGCCTGTATATATAGCTGAAATTACTCCTAAGGATCTTCAAGGTTGCTTTACAACTGTTCATCAGGTTAAATACAATTGAATTTCTCTTTAAACAAATACTAAATTTACAAAATATCTCCACTTGTAAAAGGTATTCTTTAAATATTTCACTGTCTTATTATATTGCTGAAATGTCAATAAATTATCTATAAGTTTTTTAAAATATGCAGTTAATGATATGTTTGGGTGTCTCCATAACATATCTACTAGGCTCTTTTGTTGGTTGGCGAATATTGGCTTTGATAGGTAATATACATATAAACATAATATTGATAAAGTAAACTTTCTAAAATAAGTATATCTTACCAGTAATACATGTCATTAATTCATGTTTAATACCCTAGGTATGATACCATGTGTTGTACAAATGATGGGATTAATTTTCATTCCAGAATCACCGAGATGGTTGGTAAGTAATTTGTTACCTATACTAAAAAAATCTTAGTGCATGTGATATAACAAATGATAATGAGGTAATCATACGGTTCCTATAGTTACCTAATAATATACTAATTTTATGTCATAATGTTTGGAAAAGGGTTTTGTGGTTTTGATAAACGAATGGTAGTAATTGTTTGCAAGTATTTTCAGGCAAAAGTTGGCAGATGGGAAGAATTTGAAATTGTATTGCAACGATTAAGAGGAGAATCTGCAGACATTTCTTATGAATCTAGTGAGATCAAAGTAAAACATCACTAATTCTAGTTTCTTGAACTATATTTTTTTGATAAATGTTTTTTAAAATGTGTAACATTCTTGGTTTTTTGAAGGAGTATACATGCAGACTGTCACAAATTTCAGAAGATGGTATATTTGATTTGTTCCAAGAGCAGTACTCAAAATCTCTACTTGTAAGTTAAACAAGTCAATAATTTTATATGGTTGAATGTCCGATAATCTATGATATTCCATGATGAAATGTCAAATGAGTTTAGATGGGAGTTGGTTTAATGGTATTGCAACAATTTGGAGGTGTTAATGGAATTGTCTTTTACGCCAGCTCTATTTTCGTATTTGCGGGTACATACACAGATAATATTAATGTACACACACAAGATTAAACTTAAATGTAAGTAATCATTTTAATTTTATTTTCAGGGGTTTCTTCCAAAATTGGAATGATTGCAATGGTTATTGTACAGGTAAGTTTTTATTTATTTATTTGTTTTCATTGTTTTACTCTTATCAGTAAAAAAATGTCTTTCTCAACATTAAAAATTTAAATATTTGGAATGGTAATCTAATAGAATAATATTTTTAAAACTTAAAATCATCAAAAATAAAATACCATTAGCCAGAAAATGGTAGCATTTGTTTAAAAAAAAAAAATTAATACTGAAAAAAAAATTATTTCGGATATCAATCCACATTTTCGTTATTTAAAAAATATTGACACACAAGAAGAAATGTTTTTTTGCACATAACAATAAAAAATGGTAATGAACCAACAACCAAATTGTTGTATCCATCGCAACCAAATTATCTGTGGTTGATCCTATTTAATTATTTTCAGATACCGATGACAACTATAGGCGTAATTCTGATGGATAAATCAGGCAGACGACCACTACTTCTTGTAATAAATAATTTTTTACATATTTATTCTAGGTTATTCCTCTAATTTATATCTACACAATTCAGATTTCTGCTGTGGGCACATTTATCGGGTGTTTACTCGTCGCCTTATCATTTTATTTACAGGTTCTCTCCTCTTTAAAATACATAATTTTATATATCATAAAGCTTTATATAATGTTAATGAAAAAAATTCCCCAAATCAAATAAGGTTATCCAATTGATTTGTACATTGGAATATTTTTTCATCAGCTGTAAACCAAAATTTTGTTGGTTCTTTTGGGTTGGTAACCGAATGGATATCAACTATGAACTTGGATAAGGATTGAATCGAACACGGACTCATTTTTATTAAAGAGTGTTTTGATCTTATTCTAAGATTTGGATTACACGAAATCTCTTTATGTGATAATATATAGTCTCATTTCTGTTCTATGCTACGATACAATAATAAAAATAGAATTTTAGTGTTTATATATGTTTCTTCAAAGACTTTTAATGATCTTTAAACAATTAATATTATTTCTTTCTAACAATTAGTTTTTAATTTTTTGTTCATATTCTCATTTTCTAAAATCCACAACTCATTATATTGAGTACTGAGGGTTGCAATTGTTAGCACTAACAATTGAAATGATTAGCCAATAGTTATTATTGTTAATACCAACAGTTGTAATAGTTAGCCAAAAGTCACAAAGGTCATCACCAACGTTTTTAATCACCTACGGGTTCAATAGTTTATTATCACCAATGGTTTCAAAGATTCATCACTAATGGTTAGAATCACAAATAGATAGAATTGTTCATACAATGCTTCACTTAAACGGTTGCAAAGATTCACTTAAATCTCCAACAATCCTCCATCATTTAAGTGTAATCACATATTCACTAAATAATTATGACATATATTAAACTTATGCATAAATAAAAATGATCTAAGAATAGAGTTTTCATCTTAGTGTATTACACATTCCAAATGTCTGAGAATCATGATGACATGCAGATTATACCTTCTCAACCCATTTGGGCACATGAAAATAACACACACAAATTTCCCCACAATTCTAAGTGTTTGCTCGACACTAATATAAGTTGTGTCCCTATCCGTTCATGAGTGATGAGTATATACAAATTCAAGTCTCATGTTAATGAACCGGCATCACTTCACACTCATAGGTAGTAAGGTACTTTTATTCATGCACCTACAAATGACTTTTTCAAAGTATCTATTAAGAAAAACTTTTCAACATATCTTTTTTCTTGTAGATCCAAGTACATACCTTGGGATGATATAAACATGTGCTTCAATCTTTAAGTATAGGCTTTACACATTGAATTCAGCCTCTAATATTGTATTAGAGGGGAAATTATTTTCTCACAATGAAAGATTGAAAATGGAATTTACTCTCATCCCTTTAACATACATAGTTACGAAGTCCCTAGCTAATCATTTCGTCAAATGATCTTGTATATTTCGTTAAGACCGAAAAAATTATGATATTGTATATTGACTCTGCCTATTTACCGGAATTTATAATGCTATAAATTCATATTCCATAGTAAAAAATTTCATGAAAGTTTACTTCTTTAAAATCCATGAAATTAATGGCACGGAAGTAAAACACTCAACCACTTGTAGAAGAATGATGTTATATGTTAGCAATCCAACTTGCATTTGAATACCCTTCTACCACCAAAGAAAAATTTACCTATGACAAACCATACTTTATGGTTTCTTTTAATTACTTAGGACCCGTCTTAAGGCTTTCTATTATTGATTACTAAGATTACAGTGTATCTATTAAACATCCATGTAACATAAGCTATATTTGGCCTAGTGCTCGTCATAGTATGTATTTAGGAATCATCAATTGTAAATACTTAAGATGTGATATTGCTTGTTTTGTGTATAGCGCAAGCTTCACACCCGTATCCATGGGAGTGCTCTCACAATTGAACCTCTTAAGAACTTTCTAAGTGTAATGAGATTGTACCAAAGATACTTCTTTACTTTTATGTATGATTCAAATTTCAAGAATCACATCCACTTCTCCAATGTCTTTCATTGCAAAACTTGATGGCAATAATGCTTTTGTAAGCTCTGCTTGTCTAAAGTCAGCACCAATGATCAACATTTCATAACATATAAGCAAATTATTATTCCATTATCAGATTCATAATTGTTATATAAACATTTCTTCTACTGGTTTAACTTAACCACTTGATATGACAAACTCATGAACCATTTAATGTCACTATCTAGGTGCTTTCTTTAGCTCATACAATGACTTGATCAAACTATATACTTAATGCTCAATACAAGGAACAATAAAATCTTAGGTTTCTTCATATGCACCTCTTTCTGAGCAATTAATCTATTTCCCATGGGCGCGATCCATAACATTGTCCATGAACAATATGTTGTACAATCATGATGACTCAGCCTCTATCGTCATTCACTTGAATCCATACGGATCAACATCATGCATGATGCAAGTAGCATCATTCTGGTAACATTACATTTGAACCCTTTCGAAACTTTTGCACCCTTTTGGTAAAGTTATGTTCACACCCTTATGGTGATGACACGTTTACACCCTCTCGGTGAAAACACGTTAACACCTCTTTGGTCACGACATGTTTGCAAATTGCACCCATTTGGCCACGAATTGTTTGCACATCTTCGTCCATGACATGTTTGCAACTCTTCCGTCAAGACTAGTTCGCAGGCCTTGGGTGTCTACATGTTAACACCCATTTGATTCCAACTCGTTTGCACCGCTTCGTTGATGACTTGTTCGCACCCATTTGGTGACAATACATTTGTACCCTTCCGGTGAACCATATGGTTTATTAATGTTTGCTAAAAATATAATAACATTATAGAAGAGATATTAGCAACTAGAGTATAAGTATCAGCTTAATCGATATCTTCTCTTAGTTTAAACCATTGAATAATTGATCGAATCTTAGTGTCAATTGTTCCATCAACTTTTTCATCTTCTTTTTAAAGATCATCTTGAAGCCTAAAGGCTGCAACATAGTAGATGATTCGATATATAAGATCCAAATATTGTTTCCATGATTGAGTTAATCATATCATTTATTGCTTCTTTATAGAGAGCGGACATACTGAGACTTTTGAGAATTTAGCCATTATATATATAATCGTCATTCTCCGTTTGATCTTCCTTGTTACATCTTATTTTTCATCTTTGAAAGTTTACTCTCTCTCGAGCATTTCTAACTTTCCAAAATTTGATGTTATCTCTCACAAATAAAAAATCATAGTTCACAAGAATATGCTCTTTAAGATTGTTGGTTATTTTTGTTGGTAACCAAATGGATGTGGACTATGAACTTGGATAAGGATTGAATCACGTACGAGGTCACTTTTCTTAAAGACTATTTTGACCCTATTTTAAGATTTTGGCTACACAAAATCCTCATGTAAGATAAGAGAATCAAAATATCATTCTTGTTATAGGCTAAGATACAAGAAAACAAATAAAGATTTAGTGCTTATAGGTGTTTCTTCAAAGATTTTTGATGATCTTTGAGCATTGAATCCCTATTTGTTTCTACCAATTTTTTTTTTATTTCTTTCTTATTCTAAGTTTTCAATGCCAAAACTCATTATATAGAGTACCAAGGATGCAATTGGTTAGTACCGACAATTGCAATGTCTAGCCAAAAGTTATAACTGTTAATATCAACAATTGAAATGGTTATCTAAAAATCACATTGGTTCATCACCAAAAACTTTAATTATCAATGGTTGTAATGATTTATCACAAAATGATGCAACGGTTCATCAATAATAGATACAATCACAAACAGTTGCAATCCTTCACTTAAACAGATGCAAACTTTCACTTAAACGGTTGCAAGGATTCAATTAAATCTTCAAATATAACTATATCAAATTTTGTGTATATAATTGCCTCATATTGTTTTATTGTTCCATATTTCTACTTTTTATTTCATGTTATTTTAATATCTATCTTGGCTCTGAGTTTAGTGCCTAGAAAAGTATTAAGGATTATTTTACTCGTTTGTTTTTTGTGAAACATTTTACTCGTTTGTTAATATAAATAATTGTAGCATATTTCAACGCTAATTATGTATATATGTATGTAATTATGTATATCATAAAATGCCGGCTCACCGCTTAACCAGAAAAATAAAATGTGAGCTCACCAAATTGTAGGGTGGAAGGACGTTTAGTGGATGGGCTTCATATATAGCACTCGTTGGCGTTCTGGTAAGTTTTTAATCCGAAACATTATTTATTGTTAGTTTTAAAAAAGTTATTCATAGTTTCAAAAGATATGATGTTATTTTCCATTTTCCCGTCAGGTGTATACAGGTTCATTTTAGCTAGGGTTGGGTGGGATACCTTGGGTCATTATGTCAGAGGTAAATAACTTCATGAAAAATTTTGTCGTGTTGATTAGTATAGTAGAGTTCCTTGTTGTGTGGTTTAAGTATATATATTTTTCATTGCCGTATGATTTTGATTGCTTTATTGAAACTTATTCCTTAATATACAAGTTAAATAAGATATACTCTATGCTTTCCTTATATTACAGTTGTTGTTTGATTTAGTTGAAATTAGATATTTGAAATTCCATTTTATGTCAAGATATTTCCAATTGATATAAAAGGATCAGCAGGAAGTCTTGTGACTGTTGTTAGCTGGGTTGGATCTTGGATAATATCCTTTGCATTTAACTTCCTAATGAATTGGAGTCCTGCAGGTACAAGTTTTCTTCCAATTTTACTTCTTTTGTTTCAGCCAATTTTCACTCTATATTTAAATATGAAATGTATTTCCAAATTATTTTCAGGAACATTTTATGTTTTTGCTACAATTTAAGGGGTTGCTGTTATATTTGTAGCAAAACTCGTACCAGAAACCAAAAGTCGAACGCTTGAGGAAATTCAGTCTTCTATTAATTATGTAACATTGTAATGTTTAGATTGTTGATTACAAAGACAATAATTATTAAAAACTAATGTTTAGATATGATATTTTATTTCTTTTGTATTTGAACATGAAACTGTTACAATTTCTTAGCCCATCTCCAATGTATTTTGATATATTTTCCTCTCAAATAGAGAATTTCTATAATAGAACTTAGAGTTTGGTGCAATGTATTTCTGTAAAATAACATTACTCTAACGTAAATTACATACCATGGATTTTACCAGTTTTCAGTCACAGTATATAAGTGTGTTAAAATTTATTTATTATCATTTGGAGTCTTTTTAGAGTCTTTTTAGAGTTTTTACAGGTTCATGCATGTTTTGCAGCAATGTGATAATTATGGAACATTTTGGAGATAAAGACAGAAGAAACTCATAACTGTTCATCAAACCAGCCATAGTCGACATTCAGCCATAGTCGACATTCAGAGTCAAACGTCGATCGACAAACATCACTTGTCGTCAATCGACAGCGAAGCGCGAGAGCTGGCCGCTTGTTCATGACCGACTTGAAGCCCAAGTTCCACATAATTACAAAACTACCAATGGCCGACTTTGTCCTAATATTTATGTGCTCTGACATTGTATTGGGAAAACACGCTTTCTTATTTTCTGTTCTACACAGCATAAGGTTTTTTAAGGTTTTTAGTAGTTTGGATAGAAGATCCAAGACTCCTTCAGAGCTTTGGAACTCCAGGTTTTATACCTTATTCTATCTATGCATTTTATTCAGACAATTGATATGTTCTGCTTTGTTATGTCTGAGTAGTTTACTCTGTTAGATTTATGGTTATTAGGGTTATGAAAGATTAGCCAAAACTATAGAATTGCTAAGATGGTAATTAAACAACCTTTATAAAATTGCTATTAATGCATGTGTTCTAGAGTAACTAACTAGGACCGCGATTTTAGGATTGTGGACAACTACGCCAGTAGGTTCTGTACCATAATAGATTCTCTTGAGCTAGGATTTCTAGAAACAAGTGACAGCTGATTTTGTTAAGACTAGGGAACATATCGATCAGCTCGCTAATGCTTGTCTAAGGTAGCATCGATCGATGCTAACTCAATAGCATCGATCAACGCTCAATATGTATCAACAAGTGACAGTTGAGATATTGGACTTAGTCAACACATATGATATGCAACGGAAGCTGGACATCTTATGCATTACTCTTTCATAAAGACTACTCTGTGTTTTCCTTGAGGACAAGAAAAATGGTAAGTCTGGGCGAGTTGATATACCATGGGTTTTACCCACTTTTAGCCATGGTATATTAGTGTTTTAGGACATAATTATTTGTTTTGGAGTCTTTTAGCATATTTACAGGTTCAGAAGTGTTTTGGAGGAAAGTGGTGATTTTGGTGCATTTTGGAGATAAAAGGAGAAGAAGCCCGTAGCTGAACATCGAACTAGTCTGGAGGTCGACATTCAAAGATAAACATTGATCAATGCACATCATGTGCCGTCGATCGACACCAAAGCGCGCAAGACCCGATTAGGTTTCCAGCCGACTTAAATCCCAAGTCATAAACATTTACAGAAATACCCCTGGCCGATTTTAACCGAATATTTATGTGCTCTGGCATTATTCTAGGCGACACACGCTTTCATACTTTCTTACTTTTCACAGCAAACAATACTTAGGGTTTTTAGTAGTTTGGAGAGAACATCCAAGACTCCTTCAGAGATTTGTATTGGAACTCAATATTTCTAACTCCATTCTATTTATGCAATGTATTCAGTTATAAGTTATGATTTATTTTGTTATGTCTGAGTAATTCACTTGTTAGATTTAGGGATCAAATAGGTTATGAGGGATTAGCCCAAAATATAGAATTGCTAAGGTGATAAATATCCTTCGAGGAATTGTTATTAATGCTTGTGTTCTGGAGTAGCTAACTAGAACCTTGAACTTAGGATAATGGACAACTACGACGGTAGGTTCTGCACCAAAATGGATTTCCTTGAGCTAGGATTTCTAGGAACAAGAGACAGCTGATTTAGATAATACTAGTGAACCTATCGATCAACTCGCCAATGGTTGCCTAAGAGAACGTCGATCGACGCTCTTACCATAGCATCGATCAACGTTCGATCCGTATCAACAAGCGTCAGCTGAGATATTGGACTTAGTCAATAGGATTGATTCAACAGCGAAAGCTGGAATACTTTCTCATAAGAAATTGATTTCTAGGATTGACAACCTAAGTATTATATATCTCTATAATCATGATTACCTGAATAGAAACCCTAGATCTAGGGCTTTCTCATATTTTTTACAAACCTCAAACTAACCAACTGAACAGCTGCGTTATTCGCCTTGCTTGCTTATTTATTGTTTTAATAATTTACCTAGCTAATCATTGCTGATTAGGATCTATTGTGTTCTCTAGCTCCTTGTGGATTCGATCCCTAAGTACTACAACTGAACCTCTTATTTGGGAGAGAAAAAGTCACTGCTTAAGGTAATTTGAGTGATATCATTAGGGTGATTTAACTAGTTCTTCATCTATTTGTTCTTATTGCTAAGTATAGGAATTATCACCCTAACTTAGATCTTAGGATTGATTAGCGCAAGCAAGATCTTGGTCTGTTACGTGAATGAAACTAGAATGATCTAATTGTCTAGATACATACAAGGGTTAATCTAGGTGGTTAGAGAACACATCAAACTCATTCTCTAAATCTTGTTAGAAGTAGTATCGAACGACACTTCCTACAAAGTACCGAATGACAGTCTCCAAGGACTCACATACGAGAGTTAGATTCCTTGGTCTAGCATTAGATAATCTCTACATAAGAAAGTTTCAAGATTATAATTCAAGTTTGACTTTGAGAACATATCTTTTAATAAACCCAAAATAACTTATTTAGTTTATATATCTATCATACAAGAGTTCACCTAAGTCTAGCTTCATCTCATCTTGATAACTTAAAACACTTAATTCTCTATTTATTGTTTTCTACTATTACTGTCTAGCTTTATTTCAAAACAATGTCTATTTTGTAATCTTAGAGCCTATGTGCATTTGATCCATAAGTACTAAAACATAACTTCTTATTTGAGAGAGTAAGTTTCTCTAGGGTTAATGTGACCATATCAACTTCCCATAGAATTTTGCTATTACAAAGCCATTTTTATCAATCAGAATATACCACAACTTCAATTTTGAAACCGATTTGGTTTGGTAATGTTAGTGTGTGATAGACCATGGATTTGACCCATTTTCGTCCATGGTTTATAGGTGTTTTTACTATCTATTATTATATTATAGAGTCTATTTATTATATTTAGAAGATCATGAGTGATTTGGAGATAAGTGATGATTTTGGAGCATTTTGGAGATATTTGGAGCAGCACCCGAGATGACCATCGAGCTCGACCATCAGTCAATATTGGAGGAGGAATACCGATCGATGTTCACACTTGAACATCGATCGATAGCGAAGCGCACATAAATCCCGTTTGGTTACAGCCGACTTGAAGCCCAAGTCTTCACCAATTTACAAGATTACCCCTGATGAGTTTTAACCTAACTATATAAGCTTTGCCACCATGTTAGAGGCAAAGTGTGCTTTTCTGTGTTTTTAGTTTTATTACTTTCAGCAAAAGGTTTTAGGATTGTGATAGATTGGAGAGAAGATCTAAAGTTATAATTTGTGATTGGAACTCCATTAACATCTATTTTACTATTCTATGAAGTTTTCTACCCTAATTGCTTTTATGAATTGTTTAGCCATGTCTGAGTAGTTCCACTGTTAGATTTAGGGTTTAAATAGGTTATGAGGGATTAGCCCAAACTATAGATTTCTGAGTTGTGGTAACTGTGTCATTAGGATTGTTCATTAATGCATGTTTCTAGATTAGCTACCTAGAACTTGCCCTAGGATTGATAGATAAAAGCGAGAGCTTCATTCAAGTGAGCTTAGTAAGCTTTATTCAATCCGCGCATAAAGCTTAACTAGAAGAGCGTCGATCGATATTCATATTGGATAATCGATCGACTGAGCGAAAGGTGTATCGATTGATATCCCTATAGGATTATCGATTGACACTGCTATTGATCGAACACATTTGTTTGGGTCATTATATCTAGTTAATAGACGATTTCAAACATGCGATAGCTGATGGACTTGTTGAATTGACAGTTGAGCTTTACATTATCATGCATGCAACTCATTAGGCATGTGTAGGATTATAATTCTAACTTTCCTGAATAGAAACCCTAAGTCTAGCTATTTCCTTTTAAGCACAAAAACATCAACCAATCAATCGAGCAATTACTTGCTCAACCAAAAGTGCAAATTTACATTTTAAATCTTAAAAAATTCCTACTTAACAAATCATATTAGATCAATTAAGTTCCCTAGCTCCCTGTGAATTCGATCCCTTAGTACTACAACTAGACCTCTTATTTCAGAGAGTATAAATCACTCCTTAGGGTAATTTGAGTGATATCAACTTTGGCGCCGTTGCCGGGGAGCTTTGATCGCCTATTGATTTAATTTTTTGTTAAGTTTCTGACATAAAATTTTTTCTTGGATTTTCAGGTACATGCCCAGCAGTACTAGAAGCAACAAGGAAACTCAACTACTTTTCTCACCAGATCCTGCAAGCTTGGAGCGTTCAATCCACAAAGAAGCACGCTCCTCATCGATCGATAACACCACTTGTTCATCGATCCATTTCTGTCAACCACCGTCGAACCAGACAATAGTCTCGTCGACCGATACTCTCTCACCACTATCGACCGAAGACACTCATCATCCGTCAACCGACATCTTCCATCCGACATCGATCGATACTTCAATCCGAACATCTATCGATACTGAGCCGCGAGACATGATTGCTACTTTGATACTTGTACGATATGACAGAGGAAACCTGCATGAACAGGAGGGTCATCTGCGTAATGCAGCAGGTCAGAGGATAGATGCTCAGGGGGCTGAAATCCCTGAGTCCGATACTGACGCTACAAGAGCCACTCTACCAGTAGATGAGGCTGCTCGAAACATAACGTTGGCTGACTACAACCGTCCAGATCAGTTCTACACCAACCAATCAACCATTCGTCCTCCCACTATTCAGAGGGATTTCGAGTTGAAGCCACAGTACTACATACTCGTGGGACAGACACCCTACTATGGGTTATATCACGAGCATCCTATGGACCATCTGGAGAGGTTCGAGGATCTTATATCTGCTATTAAAGTCGAGGGAGTCTCTAAAGACTACCTCCTGTGCAAGCTCTTCAAGTACTCACTTGCTGTAGATGCTTCGCATTAGCTTAAGCAGTTACCACCAGGATCTCTGAAATCCAGGGCGCCATCAGGAATGCATTCTTATGCAATTTCTTCAATGAAGCGCGTGTTGAAGACTTGAGGAGCAAGATTGCTACATTCACTCAAGAGCCTGCAGAGTCATTCAAAAGCTCTTGGATTAGATTCAAGTCTTATCAGAGAGACTGTCTACACCATGGATTCAATGAAGTACAGCTGCTCAGTACTTTCTACAGAGGCATCGCGGTGCAGTACCAGATGGGTCTTGATGCTTCGCAATGGGAACTTCAACACCAGGAATCCAGAGGAGGCAGTGCAGGTTATTGAAAACTTAGCATCTAGCAGTAGTACCAAGAACACTGACTTTGAGAGGAAGAAATCTGCCACCATCCTTAGGAATGATCAGATGGATGAGGTGAAGGCAAAGCTGGACAGTGTTCACAAGCTTCTCAGGAAGCAGGTCTGATTGGTTGAAGAAGTAGAGGCTGTAGGCACAGTGGGTAGAGCAGAGGAAGCAGATGTGAACTTCATCAGTGGAACTGGATTCCAAAATTCGGGGAACCAGGGAGGAAACAAAAACTCTTATGGAAATAGGGGTAACTTCAACCAGAGTTCGCAGCACCAGAAACCCTACAACAACAACTACAACAACAACAGGGGTTATGGAAGCCCTTACTACCAGAAGCCACCACCGCCAACTCAAGAGAGCAAGATTGAGGAGATGCTTGATAGAGTCCTAGAGGGACATCAGCGCATGATAGTGGACTTCAATGGGTAGATTGATTATGTCTACACCAACCTGAACACAAAGTTTGAAACTTTGAGCACTCATGTGAAGAAGCTAGAGATGCAGGTTGTTCAGACAGGAGAAGCTGTTTAGAGGCAGGGAGCCTTAACAAAAGGGGTAGAAGATGATGTGATGAGACACCACGTGAATGCCATCTTTGGGGATGATTTCTGGCAAGTGGTGAAGGAAGAGAAGCTTCAAGAAGGAGATTTCGAAATAGAAAGTCTGATGAGTTTCGCCGGATCACATTGGTGTCGATCGACGCCAAGCCACGAACATCGATCGACAGAGGTCATCCAAAATCGATCGACGTCCTCTCCTGGACATCGCTCGACAACACCTACAGAATCAACCGCATCTTGCAAAGCCGTGAGGATCATGACTCATGAGGAGTTCGCAGCAAAACACCCACATCCGCCCAGCCATGTCTACGTAAACATCGATCGACATTCTGACCCCACCATCGATCGACAACAAAAGACTGTCATCGATCGACAACCTCAAGCTCCCATCGATCGACAGCACCTATTATGTACCGAGTGCAGATGCCAATGATAGATGTTGCACGTCTTAATGCACACAGGCCCAAACCCAAACCTTCAAAAAACATACCGGAGACCGTCAGGACACCTTTAGATGATGGAGTGGATCGTATGGATGTTGATAGGGTTCCTAAGGGAAGAGCCCTAAGGAAAAGAAAGGAAAAGTGGTGAAACATCTGAAGAGGAGGGCTAATGAAAAGGAAAAGGAATGTTTCCGGAAAAGAGTCTTCAGGATTCCTCTAGATAAGCCATTAGATGAAGCTTATTATATCCACAGATTGTGGATGTTCTTCAGAGAAACTAGAGAGACAGAAGAAGACATTAGGAGAATGTTATGTGAAGCTAGAGAAAAGATGAGGATGAAGATTACATTGAAGAATAAGAGTGATCCTGGGCAATTTGCAATACCTTGCACGGTGAAGGGTATTGAATTCCCACATGCCTTGTGCGACACAGGAGCATCAGTCAGCATCCTACCTAGGGTTATGGCAGACCATCTGGGTCTGCAAGTGGAGCCTCCACAGAAATTATTCACTTTTGTGGATTGTTCCCAGAGGAACTCAGGAGGAATTGTGAGAGACCTAGAGGTGCAGATTGGTAATGCCCTAGTTCCAGTAGATTTCCACGTCTTGGACATCAAGCTGAACTGGAACTCTTCTCTATTACTTGGGAGAGCCTTCTTGTCAACAGTGGGAGCAGTGTGCAACTTGCAAACCAACCAGTTGTGTCTAACACTCATCAATCCTAATGCCCACTACGACCCCATCCCAGTCAAGAATCCACAGACGACCTCCAGAAGAATCAATGATCCAAGAATCATTGCAGCTTGCCACTGTGGAGCCGAGTACGAGACAGAATACTCAGCGTCGATCAAAACTCACACTGCAACATCGATTGACAATGCCCATCAGAAATCGACCGACACCCCAAAGAAAGAATCGGTCGACAGTAGTCAAGGAGAATGGGAAAACGACTACTATATTCCCACTATGGCAACACACACCATGCATACAGAGGAGTATGATGAAGATTATGAGTAAGAACGAGCTATAGAGCAAAGAGCGACTCTTGACGAGGAAGATAGACTTCTCCATCATTCCTCTTGGAAAAAGAAGTCGCCATCGATCGACAGATACAGTTCAACATCGATCGACACTCAACCTCACCAACCAAACCACCTTCGAGCATCGACCGACAACACCTACTTTCCATCGATCGACACTAACGTCGACGCTACCAGAGACAGAGATTACTCAATTGGCAGTTGGGCAGATATTTGCTATCACGAGAGCTACGCAGTAGAGACAGCATACCGTGATCAAGGAGATGATGAACTTAATGAGGGTTTCACATTCAAGGAGTTTCTCAACATGCAAAGACGCGATGAAACAGATCAGAATCGAGCAGCAGCTGCTTGGGAAAGAACACGTTTCAGCCATCCGATCGACAGGGAGAGCCGTCCATCGATTGACACCAATCAGTCACAATCGATCGACATCAACAATACAACATCGATCGACATCCGTCCAAAACCAAAAACCACTGTAAGCGAAAAAGATAAATCTGATAACCAGTATCTAACTCCATACGAATTTGGTATTTTCAGGGACCTAGATGGCTACGCAAGAGCAATACACGGACATACACTGCACGTATCTCGAGAGGACATCGCAGACATCATTCAGACAGCTAATGGAGCAGACAACCTGTTCATACATCAACGCAACATTCTAGAACACCAACAGAAAGAGTCCTATGACACAGCTAGCGGCATAGACAAAAGCTTCAAACAAAGGACTCGCCATCCAACTCAACCATCGATCGACGTTGACGTCCCAACATCGGTCGACAGAAGGCCAGAATTCGGCAGAAGAGCTTTCGATCTTTTGGGTACCAGGAGATTCTACTGGGAAGAGAAGGATGAGTATGGAATATACAGAGATGATCAGGGATACGCCAGAGATCTAGATGGACACACCATTCGTGTTCACAACAGAGATTTCAGAAGACTTCTGGAACGAGCTTCAAGAGATGAGCCAAGCTGCATATGTCTTCCTGAACATGCTAGCTCATTCACACAGACCAAGCTGGTACCAGAGATCTACACTAAGGACGAGATCAATGAGATGTTCTATGGAGTCTGTGGAGAACACGAGAATAACAAAGAAGCCTTCCAGATGAAATTTGATGGTGTCTACTATCCACTGAATGATAGTATCAGCTGGCTGACAAATTGCATGGAGGAGATGAAGCAAGACATAGCCAGAATTCAGAGCACGACCGACGTTGCTTGACCTACATCGATCGACAACCGCTTACACACATCGATCGAGAGTCGCTTACGCACATCGATCGACAACCGCATACCAGCATCGGTCGACGACAATCCACCACACCCACATTCGATAAAGTCTCAACCAGATTTTTACACCAGGGCAGAGATAGATCAGATAGTATAAGGGATCTACAGAGCTCTGGAATCTACAGAAGAGAGGCTTGATGGGAGATGTGATGACATCTATTTCCCAATGGATCTTAGCATTAGTGCTTTGACCTCAAAGATAGAATCTATTCAAGGGGAATTGGTGGAGATTTAGATTTACATTCCCTGTCGACCAGAAGCATCACCATCGATAGACAGACGCAACAACAAATCGACCAACATTCATCAACAGATATCGGTCGACAAAGCATCAAACCGAGGGAGGCTAGTACAAAAGATAACATCCAACATGTCTGATACACACAACCATGGAGAGGAGATCTCAGCTGACACATACCCCAGACTTATGAGACATCAGTTCAATCTGGAGAGTCTTGGAGATAGATTGCAGAAGATATAAGATGCAACTACAATAATGAAGGACAAATGGCGCAGAGGAGATGAAGCAATGAGAGACTTCACTGGTACATGGTTCAACAAGCGCAAAGAAGATATGGAGACTTGTTTCCCAACAAGTGCCAACTTTCAACATCACTAGCCCAATCACCTCCAAAGTCAAGCTAAATTACTATAACAAATCGCTGACTGGGAGGCAACCCACTATTAGGTAATATTTATTTAGTTTTTATTAATATATTATTTATGTTGGCTTTTATTTATTGCAGGTTATAAAAAAAACAGATCCGAGTAGACGATTGCCCTTAGTATCGACCGATGAGACATTGTCGACATCGATCGACAGAACAGCACCTACATCGACCGAAATCAACATCCTTACATCGGTCGACATCCATTCTGGTCTGGTATATCGTTATAACTCATTACATTGAGTACTTATGATTTATTATCACCATAACTCCGACTGAATTTACACTGGGACAGTGTAGTTTATGTTTGGGGGAGGTTTACTGATATTAGTTTATTTATGAATTATAAAAATATATTTTCAACATAAATTTTTTATTGAGTCAAGAAGTGGATAATGAACTTATTAGATTTTTGCTTGTTATCTAACCACTCTATAGCACCATTCTAGACTTACTGATTGCAGATAGTACTAAAGATACTAAAGTGGATCAACTTGTCAACTATGTTACACTTGCTGAGATTGTTTCAAGAAACCAAAGCTGACCTCCAACACTAAACTTGACACAACTGCTTGTCTTGGGGCTTGGTATACATGGGATCGGATTTTCAAACAAGTCTGGAAGATAAAACCTTGTGTAGATAGATTTATCACCCTCTCTCTCTCTATTTTTGAAATATAAAAAAAATAATAATAATAATAATAATATTTATATATTAGAGATTTATTTAGGAAGAAATTCGAACAGGACTTGGTGGCTACAACCATTAAAGCTTGCTTCATATGAATTCTATAGGTAAAAGATTAGAACATGACTTGGTGGCTACAACCATTAAGGCTTGCTTCACAAATAATCCAATGATATAGGTCAAAAAGAAGTGAACAGGACTTGGTGGCAACCACCATTAAGGCTTGATTCATGGAAGCATGTCCAATCTTGGTCAATGATATTGCAAATATAAGCAGACTTTGACTAGGAGAGAAATTAGTTGAGAGAGAGAGGATATGAACTAATGTTTACCTTCAGGTCCAGATGCTTGTTTGAAATTCCTTGCATCATGTGATCGATACTCTAAGGTAAAGCCTACACTTTTATTTATGCTAAGAAATGAGGTTGGTAGAGGGGAATGTCAGACAAGCTTTGCTAAGTTGTTGGCTAGATGAATTTGGTTGCTAAGCTAGAATATGGTATGAAGTGCTTTTGTGATTAGGACCTCTTAGATGTGGATTGCAATATTGTAGAGGTGATGATTCTAAGTTTTAAATCACGTGAGTCCCTGCTGTTTTCAAACTTCTTTCATAGAGACTGTCTGTTTGTTTTGCTTGAGGACAAGCAAAAAGGTAAGTCTGGGGGAGTTGATAGACCATGGATTTGACCCATTTCGTCCATGGTTTATAGGTGTTTTTACTATATATTAATATTGTAGAGGTGATGATTCTAAGTTTTAAATCACGTGAGTCCCTGCTGTTTTCAAGTGTGAACATCGATCGATAGCGAAGCGCGCAGAAAGCCCGTTTGGTCACAGCCGACTTGAAGCCCAAGTCTTCACCAATTTACAAGATTACCCCTGACGAGTTTTAACCTAATTATATAACTTTGCCACCATGTTAGAGGCAAAGTGTATTTTTCTGTGTTTTTAGTTTTATTACTTTCAGCAAAAGGTTTTAGGATTGTGATAGATTGGAGAGAAGATCCAAAGTTATAATTTGGGATTGGAACTCCATTAATATCTATTTTACTATTCTATGAAGTTTTCTAACCTAATTACTTTCATGAATTGCTTGGCCATGTCTGATTAGTTCCACTGTAAGATTTAGGGTTTAAATAGGTTATGAGGGATTAGCCCCAACTAGAGATTGCTGAGTTGTGGTAATTGTCATTAGGATTGTTCATTAATGCATGTTTCTAGATTAGCAACCTAGAACTTGCCCTAAGATTGATAGATAAAAGCGAGAGCTTCATTCTCATCCTGAAAACATTCTAACTGAGCTAAGTTTCTTGCTAAGAGTAAGGCGAGAGCTGATCTAGTGAGCTTAGTAAGATTTATTCAACCCGCGCATAAATCTTATCTAGAAGCGCGTCGATCGATATTCATAATGGATAATCGATCGACGGAGCGAAAGGTGTATCGATCGATAATCCTATATCGATCGACACTGCTATTGATCGAACACATTTGTTTGGGTCATTAGATCTAGTTAATAGACGAGTTCAAACATGCGATAGATGATGGACTTGTTGAATTGACAGTTGAGTTTTACATTATCATACATGCATGCAACTCATTAGGTATCTATAGAATTATAATTCCAAGTTTCTTGAATAGAAACCCTAAGTCTAGCTATTTCCTTTTAAGCACCAAAACCTCAACCAATCAATCGAGCAATTACTTGCTCAACCAAAACTGCAAATTTACATTTAAATCTTAAAAACTTTCTACTTAACAAATCATATTAGATCCATTAGGTTTTCTAACTCCCTGTGAATTCGATCCTTAAGTACTACAACTCGACCTCTTATTTGAGAGAGTATAAATCACTCTTTAGGGTAATTTGAGTGATATCAGTGTGATATGGTGTGTTCATCATACATCACTAAATACAATATGGATTCAACAGGTGATGGTCTTTGGTTTGGAATTTTATGAAATTCATGCGTTGGATAAGGTGTCAGAGGGCCGGCCCAATTAATAATTGGGCCCTGTGCTGATTTAAAAAAATTTTAAACTCATCAAATCTGTAAAGTAAGATCCTAACATGTTATTAACACACCATATCACACTAACATTACCAAACCCACTCAAAATATTTTTTAAAGTTAGAGATAGTTGAGTACAACATAACATGTTATCTCGGTGAGTAACCGAGTGAGTTTTTCTCAGTGAGCCAACATAGTGGTGGTTACTGACATAAGTGGTAGTTTGCGATATAAGAAGTTATTAGCCAAACGAGAAGATCTGGATATGAAGTCGAGCAAGGACATATCATGTTTTGAATCTACTAATGGTAAACAAGGTCACATTTTTCAATCAGAAAAATCAAACTCAATGCAAAGATGTATCTTGACGAACATTCAGAAATTTTTACGAAAGCTTTGGTTTTTTTAGGTTATGTGTTAGTATGATTTTTTCTAACCAAAAGTTGATGGAGAACACATGATTTGCATTAGAGAAATGTCAATTACATGGAAAGAAAATAATTGATTGAATGTTAAGGCTACATTTCAAAAATCAGCATTAAATTCAATTTTAATGTTATACTTTTTCACTATAAATGGCAAATATATGTGCTTCTGTAATAATTTATTGTTTGGAAATTTTGTACAGTATATTGGTAATCTCTAATGTTTATTAATGAAGTTTGTTTGTTTGCCGTAAATTTTTATAGAATATCAATGATATTTTGTTACTTTAAATATTGTTTAAAGTCTTTTATATTTGCATTGTTTATACAACTATCTCTAAATTTAAATGTCTGTTATATGAAAGTTAAGTAGCCATAGGAATACACTGCTTGTGTTGCACAAAAAAAAAGGAATAGTGTTGAGAAAAAGACCAAAATAGCATTAAATCAAGTTTTTGTTTCCAAACTAGCACTTAATGCCAAAAGTCACAAAAATAGCATTCAAGGGGTGGGGTTTAGGGTTTAGAGTTTAGGGTTTAGGGTTTAGAGTTTAGGTTTTAGGGTTTAGACTTGAGAACTGAGGTTTTGGGGATAAGATTTCAAATTTTGAAAAATAAAAAAATTTAAATTTTTCAAAAAATAAAATGCTATTTTGGTCATTTTAGTGTTTTATTTTTTATTTTTTTTTTGGACATCTTATATTTTAATTTATGATTTTATATGGATTGTCGCTTGTTAAGAATGAAACGCCACGTTGCCACATAGTTGCAAACAAAGAACAAAAAAATGTGGTTGACCTTAGCCAGCGAATAGAACATTATCCAGAAATCTAACATTTCCACCAATCCTTCACTTCCTTGGCGATCCAAACAAACACAAGAAAATGCAAGAAAATCTCCATCTCTGAGTACACTCTTTCTCTAGAAAATGGAGACCATTCTCTCTCCTCGTTGTCTATCTCCTCCTCTCATTCCAAAACTATCATCTTCTCATCAATCCAAACATGCTACTTCTTCTTCTTTGGCTCTCTCGAATCCCACCGTCTTGGGCCCGAAACACCTTTCCACTCGGTTTAGTGCTAAACCAGAATCTTGGTTAACAGATGCAAAGCAAGGACTAGCTGCTTTATCTCTTTCTCTGGCTCTTACTTTCTCACCTGTTGGCACTGCCTTAGCCTCTGAGTTCAATATTCTCAACGATGGTCCACCCAAAGAAACTTACGTTGTGGACGACGCTGGTGTTCTTAGTCGAGTTACGAGATCAGATCTGAAGAAACTCTTGTCTGATCTTGAATACAGAAAGAAACTCCGACTCAATTTCATCACTGTCCGGAAGCTCACTGTGAGTTTCGTTTTATAATATAAAAAATTATTTGTGTGAACAGAAAGTTGAACCGAAACTGGTCTGCGTAAATTGCAGAGTAAAGCAGATGCGTTTGAGTATGCAGACCAGGTTCTGGAGAAATGGTATCCTTCGATTGAAGAAGGCAACAATAAGGGTATTGTTGTTTTGATTACTAGCCAGAAGGAAGGGGCAATTACTGGTGGTCCTGCCTTCATTGAAGCTGTAGGTGAAAAGATTCTTGATGCTACCGTCTCGGAAAATCTTCCTGGTACGTTTTCCTCCCGGTCTGGTATAGAGTATGCCGCACTGTTAGAATTTCAGTATAGAGCTGCTGAGACTAAGGGTCTTCAATCTTGATTTTGATTGGGTTTAGAAATAATAGTAACTAAAATCTTACCCATTATTTTTAGTCTCGGTCGTTTGTACTGGACGTGATGAGTTTTTATATGATGGTACAGTACTAGCCACAGACGAAAAATACAATGAAGCAATATACAGCAGTGCAAAACGGTTGGTTGCAGCAATAGACGGTCTCCCAGACCCCGGTGGTCCAGAAGTGAAGGATAACAAGAGAGAATCAAATTTCAAAACGAAAGAAGAAACCGAAGAGAAGAGAGGACAGTTCAGTCTTGTCGTTGGAGGTTTGCTTGTAATTGCCTTTGTTGTTCCCATGGCTCAGTACTATGCTTATGTATCCAAGAAGTAGTGTATTGGCTCACTTTCGTATATACCAAACTTGGCCAGGTCATAATATTGCTACCAACCCGGTTGAATCATGATTTGTTTTTGTTATGGTTTATTGGTATATCGGTTTATTTGAGCAATATATTTAAGTACACAATATGACAACAAAAACGAAATAATGAATGAAACCAACCAATAGGAACATCATTTTAATTTTATGCTTAGAAGAAATGGCATTCGATTTGACAACGGTGGGTCGGAATACTTCCCGGTTAATATTTGATTTCAAACGAAATGGTTTGCGGGCTTCAGTATAATTCATTCCCAATTTACGAACTCAGAACAATTTTGCATGTTTTGGCCGTTACAGCTTTAGTTTGTCCATATGAAATGCGGCTATCGTAATTTTGTGGCGCTCCTCCGACTCCGCAACATACCATTATTAGATTTTCGAAACCTGAAACAGAAGAAACTTGTTGCTAAACCAAAATAACAAACATTTTTCAATGAATAAACAAATTTCAAATTCACACTAAAAACGAAAAAATTCTTACTGAATAGGGAATATTTAGCAATGAGACTGAATTTGACAGAGAAGATATCAATGTAATTACATTTAAATTAAGTAAATGAGCTTGAAATTTGTTGAAATACTTCTCTACAGTCTTAATAAAGGATCATTCAGCCTATTATCGTGTATGGTATCAGAGCTATCTTAAACCTAAAGCGCCATCAAACTCTTTTCAAAAATTTCTTCGATTCATCATGTTAGGCGACTCAAAATCACCGGCTCTTAGCAATGAAATAGCATACCACGGTGTTTCTGAAACCAGTAGCAAGAAGAAACGGTTGTAGTTGAGCATACAAGTTTCAGGACGTACAGAGCTTTACGCATCTTGCATACTTTCGTTGGATTGTTGGAGTCTGAGAATCCAGGAGGTTGACACATGAAAACTTCCTCCTTGAGGTGACCTTGGAGAAATGTTGTGTTGACATCTATCTGTGTAACAGACCACGAGTTATTGACTGCGAGACCAACCATAATTCTAATTATGGTAGGTTTAATAACCGGGCTGAAAGTATTTGTGAAGTCAATCCAATGTTGATGACGTTAACCCTTTGCGTCATTCCTAGGCATTGAAGCGATGCTTACTAAATATGGGCTGCATCTAATGCAATGAAAGTATGTTACGGATCTCATAACAAGAACAAACATGCTTCACTCCAAACCTGTCTCCACACCAATGGCATCCTCGACAAAGTTAACACTTCAGTCGGGTTCAGCTCTCTCAGATTCTCATGAGTACAGACGGGATGTTGGCACCCTCCAATACCTTGCGCTAACACAACCAGACATCTCCTATGCAGTGAACCGGCTGTCTCAATTCATGCACAGACCCACGACAGATCACTGGAATGCTGTAAAGTGAGTGGTCTGCTACCTCTCAGGGACCCTAGGCCATGATATCTACCTCCGCAAACTGCAACACGCTCCTCTCCATGCTTTCTCCGACGCTGACTGGATAGGAGACTCAGACGACTATGTCTCAACTAATAGATACATCATATTTCTCGGGCAGCAGCCTGTTTCATGGGCATCAAAAAAACAAAAAGGCGTTGCTAGATCCTCAACAGAGGTAGAATACAGAGGTGTTGCCAACACTTCAGCAGAGCTGCGATGGATATCATCCTTACTCACAAAGATTGGTGTTCACATTCCCACAACACCAACATTGTATAGCGATAACATCGGTGCTACGTATCTCTGCCAAAATCCAGTCTTCCACTCAAGAATAAAGCATATCGTCATTAATTATCACTTCGTCTGTGGAAAAATTCAACAACGGCAGCTTCCTGTAGCCCATGTTTCCACTCATGAACACCATCTAGACACTTCGAAGCATGATTGTTGTCACTCAGAGTCTCATCATCTTGAGGGAGCATGTAAGCCAATAAGTATATATGATAGGGACCAGTGTGTAATTATAATAAGTATAGTATACCCTAACATGTACTCTGTATAAATACTTCTATACAGTTTTAATAAAGGATCATTCATCCTATTATCTTATAAGCCATGTAATGTGCTAAAATTAATCTTCAAACTACACTCTCAAATAAGAGATTCGTTGTAGTACTTGAGGATCGAATCCACAAAGAATCAATACTTTACACAATAGATTATCGGTTTCAGACTAAGCTACATAAGTAATAGAAAACAAATAATAAAACAGTAAAGAGATTGGTTTGTAAACGATAGGGAAATACACTAGATCTAGGGATATCAAACAAGAGATTCAAAAATACAAACAATGGTGCCAAGAGTTTATAAGGTTCAATTCTATAACTCGAATATCTAAAGTAAGTTATCCAACTCTCTTTGCGATAAAATATCAGATGTCTAACTCTAATCAAATGCCAACTCTCATTGCGTATCCGATGAATCAAACAAGCGATAAACCATATTTGGATATTTTCAACTAAGATCGTAGACCAACTCTCGTTGCAACTAACAACTTAGCTCAACATGATTAGGTTCAGATATTGATTACACTCTCGTATCTCACAATGATCCTATGATTCTAGATTCGACTTAGCAATTCTAGAAACTAGTATGAATAACAATCCTGGTGTAGAATATGATGAATAACCCTAGCAATCATTGATTATCTCTTTGACACTAAGATCATGAAATCCCTAAATCTAACAGGAGATGAATCAACAGGAGTTCTGAGAAGACTCTGAAAGAGTTTTTATCTTCTCTCCAATCTAGAAAAAAGTTTAGCTGTGAACAACTCCTTTACAATAGATAATCTATACTATTAAAGCAGAATACAAATATGATTATGCCCTTGATTATTTATGTTATTTACAATGGCATGCCATTCATAAATGTAAATCTTTTTTTTTATTTTTTTTTAAATCTCCCATAACGGATATTTTCCTATAATTATGGCATTTTCTTATCCTTTAATCAATTGTTTAATTCTTAAAAAAAGTTTTAGGCAACAATCCATATCATTAAATGCGACTGATTTTGGAACATAAATATTCTACATATAATTTTCCGAATTATGGTTATAAAAATTTTTACATTTAAAAAAAAATAAATCCGGAAATATTCAAACAAGTAAATAAAATATATATTTTACCTTTAATAAATCTATCATAGTTTGGATACGATTTGAGTCCAATACGCTGAATTTTATTTTTCATATTAAACGTTTTAGTAAATGGGATTTGAGTTCGATTTAAATTTTGCAAAAATTAATAATTATTTTCACAAAATTAACATTTTAGATATTGATCATCCAAAATATATAAAACAACTATTAAATAATGTATTTTTAAATTAACTATTAAATTAATGTTACAAGACACACTATATAAAATTAAAGTACAAATTTTACGTTATAAAATTAAATATTTAATGTAAACAATTTCGCGCTTTTAAAACTCGGGTCAAAATCTAGTATAGGTTAAAACACGTTCTAGGGTCAGGGAGATTTGGGGCCAAACTGCAATACTTGAATCTTCAAAACTCGTCATACATTTGCCCCCTGTCGTTCGACGCTGGTCACAAAGTTGAATTTTCAACAGCTTCTGCTCGCACGTCAGAGAGACCACCTTTCAGTAAAACGAGCATAAATTTTGATCCAGGATTTTGATAGACCTCAAACCGATGACATTGGAAAGCTAACTCAAAGTTCTATCTTGTGTAAAAATATGAACTCAATCTCACCGTTGGAAGTCTTCCGTACGTTGCTATACTTTTGACATATCTGTTCAGTTCTGCATATGTCAAATGGGTCCAGAATCTCCAAAGTTTCCAAAACGTACCTAAACCTTTAAATGACCTATAAGAGAGATATATGCAGAAACGAAACCAGAATAAGACTACATGTTTACTCAGAAACCTGTTGGGGTAAGAGTCCATGTGTCCTTTGATCGATATCTCCAAGATGTTGCCTACACATTTATATGTAGAAATGAGGTCGGTAGAGGGGTATGTCAGGCAGAATTAGCTGAGCTGTGGGCTGGATGGTTTGGTTGCTAAGCTAACGTCTAGTACATGGAATTGCCCTTGAAGTTGCTACTAATTTGATGTGGCTTGCATCATTACACAAGTGAAAGTAGTAAGTTTAAAATTGTGTGAGTCCCTGCTGCTTTCAAACCTCTTTCACATACTATTACATTTTGTGTGAGGAGAAGCAAAATGATAAGTTTGGAGAAGTTGATATACCATGGATTTTACCATTTTTAGACCTTGGTATTGACCTATTTAGAGTCTAATATATGTGTTTGGAGTCTGTTTTAGAGTATTTTCAGGTCTATGTACGTTTTGGAGAACTTTGGTGATTCTGGAACTTTTTGAGGTGTTGAACTGCACGGATGCGTCAGAAGTTTATCTATGGATGGAGACATTCCCACGGTGAAATTGCATCCATATTTTGACACACGATATAGTTTTAGTTAGATTTCCAATGCCACCGGTTTGAGGTCAATCAGCATCCTATAGCATATGTTATGATCGTTTTACTGAAGAGTGTATGTCTGACTCGCGATAGGAAGCTGTCGAGGATTAGAAGGAGTGTCGATCAACAACACAGCCTTGGTATCGCTCGACACAGATTCCAGAATATGGGCCGAGCCTTTTTCATGACCGACTTGGGCCCAGAAGTCACCACTTATTACCAAAATGCCCATTGACGACTCTAAACCTATGTGTTTTCTAAGCCAATGTTGATGGCTACGCTTTCTATTGCTTTTTTATTCATTGTTTTAGGTTTGTAGAGATGATAAATTCTCCTTCAGATTTTGGTTAGAACTCCTTTGGTTTTATCATTGATTTCTTATCTATTATTTATTCAGACTAAAATTTATGTTATTGCTTGCATGTCTAAGTAATCATCTTGTTAGAATTAGGGATTTCATGAGCTTAATATCAAACTGATAATCTGTTAGGATTGCTAGGGTTTCTTACTGATTTATACATGTAGCTTGTAATAGTACGATCTAGAGTAATTGGAATAGCAAGACAGTGTGACTAATTATTTGAACCTAGAATCATATGAAAATTGAGAGGCACAGAAGTGCAATTGATTGACGGAACCCGAACCTTGAGTGAATTAGATACCTAGGCGCATACAACAGTTGATCTAGGATTTAATTGAATATTATTGATTTACCGTTAATGCTTGTCTCAAGTAGTATCGATCGGCACTAAACCGGTGGTATCGATCAATACTCATTCTTTGTTTGCATGCTACAACTGGAACATAGGATTTAGGCATCTGATTTGTAATTGCATACGTGAGCTGGATTACGTGCTATTTAATTCAAGTTCTAGAATTGAACCTATAAAAATTTTAGCATCCTTGATTGTAGTTTTGAATCTCTTCACTGACAAACCCCAAGATCTAACGTTTCTTTCTTATAACAAACTGTTTGGTCTACTACTGCTTTTAATATTGATTGCCTAGCTTAATCTTTTTTTCTAAAAGTTTGTTGTGTACCCACGCTCTTTGTGGATTGAAACCCTAGGTACTTCAATTGAACCTCTTATTTTGAGAGAATAAAGTTGTTCACAGGGTAATTTGAATGATATCAGTAGGCGAATAATGGGGTCATAGTAAATGTTCATACCCCTCGCTTCTAGCTTTGTGTAATCATCCCTTTGAAGTAGAATAATGGGATCGCAATAAATTTTCTTATCCCTCTGCCTCTCAAGGAATCGTCTCCATATATATTTTTTTTTTTGCTTTTTCAAGATGCAAAAAAGAGAAGAGAGAAGAATCAGAAATACACAAACTTTTACCTTCTAGACTTGCAAAAGGAATCCGATCCATTGTATACCAAATCCCAAGACAAATGATTAGAATTGATTAGGTTGGAGGTCGACTTCGGTTCTTCCATAAATTCTCAGCAAGTGTTGTGAGTGTGTTGTTGTGGACATTTGTATACTCGTTTAGACCTCCCACCGTTTTCCGTTATTGGTCCCAGGAGTTTAGACGCACTGCCTTTAGTTTGAAATACCAATACAACCATATTCATCACTTCTACTTACAGTCTTGCGCAATGTGGAAATAGAAAAGGGACGGACTGAGTAAATGAGTTATTCAGTGAATCAGTTCTACACCAATCTCTTTGCATGAACTCTATACTACTCAATGCGAAACGAGAACTGGCTAGCCACTAACAATCAAACAGTCAACTATACTTTAATAACAAACAACGTAATGAACTCACTCATCAACACACATAGATTTATATTTGGGTGATCTAGACCTCTAATCAATGAGTTCCCCAACCCAACTGCCCAAACAACCTGTGGTCTTATGTTGCTTCACCACTCTCCGCCCAACCGACGTTTTTCCAACATGCCTTCTCTCAACCGGCACTTGCCCAACCAGCACTCGCCCAACCAGTGTTTGCTAATCCGGCACTTGCCAAACCGGCGCTCGCCCAACCGACATTACCTCTTGTCTCATCTACAGCGTCATAGCGCCGTACAATCTTATCAACTTTCAATCCTACACAAATTTATTCTTATCATCATTCATTGTTTTCAACTTCCATTCATACAGACTGGCCAACGCCACCCGTTCTTGGTGTTACACACAACTCAACTTGCACACACATCATTCATATTCAAGTTCAATACATTCATCTATCAATCTATCATTCAATTCTTTTTAGCAACTTAGCTCAGACAATACAATCATGTCAAGCAATCACAACAAACAATCAAGAAACAATCAATCAATCTCTCACAACAACCAAATCAGTCCGATGTCTTGTTAAACAGTATGAGCGTTCTATCAACCTAATAGCAAACAAAACTAACCAATTTTAATTCAACCACAAACATGATAAAAGAACATCAGAACAAAATAGGTTCGAAACACCTCACATGGATCTATATCATAACAGATCTGAAGATAAGGGAACAAGGGACAAGCGACAAACAACCACACGGCCTCAATGGTGACTTGTGAGCGACAGCCGTTAGCTCCTTCGGTGGCGCACACAGTGATCTGTTGGGAGATGCAGGAATGATGAGGGAAGAGAGAGAAGGGAGAAGGGAGAAAGTTTTGAAGGCTAGGACTTCTAGTCTCCAAAAAATTTCTACAGGGCTTCGATTTGGTTTTCTGATGGGATAAAAAAAAAGATGGAACCCTTATATTTATAAGAAAATGGAAAGGGAACCAAGATTTATATTAATAGGCCATGCAACACATCAAAGCACAAATAACAAAATAAATCCTCTCGCGACCCTTCGTGAAGATGCCGTCAAAGACTACTCTCTTTTTGTCAATATGCATGAAGGTCTGGGTCTGTTGAGACTTCGACCAGAGATTCACTTAGATTATGACGGTGACAGACAAGCTTTCTTGGGAACAAAGGCGAGACTTACAGAGGATTGTTAGAGCAGGGCCGGCTTTTACGACTATAGGATTCGAAAGATCTGATTTCCCCCTTTTCAGATCTACGGCGATTATTTCATGGCAACGGCGCGTGATTTGGTGAGAGACCTCCTATAATGTGGATCTTCATTCCTGTACGGCAGTAAGACTTCTAGAGGAGAGGTGTGTCTGGTGGACTTGGTGGATGAAGCGTGGTGTCTGTTGGAGGAGAGACGTGAGAGACTTGAGAGACAACACGCTTCAAGGTTCTCGAGGACGGAGTTGTCAACCGGAGGCTCGTTACAACAGCTTGGACTACGCATCTTTTCAAGCGTAATGCAGGTAAGCCAAATTTGTTTTCCGTCGGCCCGGTCAACATTTCTGTTCGGGTGATGTATCCAGGTTATGGGTTTGAAACAAGACAATGATTTCCAATGGTACGGTTTGTAACCGGGATGCGCCGTAAGATGTTGTTATGCAATCTGGTTTGTGTCTTGGTGTGGGCTGTTTCCACTCAGGTGGAGTCAAATGGTGGTGGTAGTTTAAAGTGTGGTGATAGTTGGTTTGGCAGAGTAATAGTAGTAGGTTTAGTGATCTCTTATCGATTCAGTTTTTTCGCAGTGCATCTTGAGGGTCCGATTGGCCATGCCTTGTCTTTGTTGGGTTGTATCTGGGCTTCTAGGAGTAAGTGGGCGCGAAGCGTGTCTCATATGAATCCAAAGGTTGTGTGAATCGAGTAGCGGTTCTTCTTGTCGGGTGAAGAAGTTGCAAGGTATGGATTCTTGGATGGTATCGTTTTGTGTGCGTGTGTAGCAGCGATAATCATGGTTTAGGAAGTGGAGATTATCGAGTGGTGGGCTATGGCAGCATCGGCAATTCCCGATCATTGACCTTTACAAAGATTTTAAATTTTCTAAATTTACTTTTTGACTAATTTAAGCTATGGTCTTTTTGTTTTGATGTTGTAAGTCGTCCCGACATGGGTTATAGTTACCGCATTTATGTTAGTTCTTGTGTTTGGAGATTGGTCACTTATCTACCGGTTTATGTTTTAGGTTACCAGGTGTAGGTTTTAGGTGCCGTCTTCACGTGGAATAAACGTTTATGTGTTCTTGAAATAAAATATTTTTCCAGTAAAAAAATCTTAATACAGCATGTACGTATCGGGCTTTCTCTTAAACCAATTTTTTTTGAATATGGGTTTTGGGCCGTTATAAGTTCACTCTTTTTGTTTGTTTTCAGCAGAGCATTCTGGTCCGCTGTGGATACAAAGAAGAATCTTAACCGAATATATCAGAAACACAAGTTTCTTGTAGTCAGGAAATTTATGTTTGTTGACCTATGGACATATTTATCGTTTACTAGATTTGGTTTATCTGTATCCAGACAATTTAACGGTTGCATAGACTAATAAAACTTACAAAAAGCAACCAGTACATAACTAAGCCATAAGCCAAAACCAAAAAGTGATGATTCCATACAGCTATCAGGGTTACACAGTTTGCTTCTGCAACTTCTTCATTACAGTCCCTTCAAATATCCCATCTGTTCCAAAGCTGCCGGTAAACTCCTGCGGATGGACAGGACCAGGGAGGTGAAATGAGACAGAAAATTGACCGGGTGGGCAAAGGTTATGCGTCTTCATCTTAAACACCTGAGAATAACGATGAACTTGCTTCTCTCCTGTTGTAGTAACTCCTCTAACTAGTACTCTTCCATTGTCTTCTACTTCACAGCTAAAATGCCCTGAAATAAATACACCAGTTAGAGAAAAAAACAGGTTTATTGGAATGAAAACATTAGTAGAAAGCGACTCACTTTCATCTCTTTTCACACCAGGAAGCGATACACGGAAGAGATAAGCGTCAGCACATTCACCGATATCCATTAGTCCCATCATCTGTGCAGCCTGAGCATCAGCTATTATTACCCCATTTGCTTCAAGCGTCGGTTCTGATTCATCATGGTTACCAGGTCCTCCTTCCAAACAAGTGCCCAACGTTTCCAAGGGCTCATCATCAACCTCAGTTACATCAATGTTAAGGCTC
The DNA here is from genome assembly GCF_020379485.1 of Brassica napus. Taxonomy (NCBI): domain Eukaryota; kingdom Viridiplantae; phylum Streptophyta; class Magnoliopsida; order Brassicales; family Brassicaceae; genus Brassica; species Brassica napus. Next base: position 29,340,130 of record NC_063444.1, read on the forward strand.
AAAGTAAAGCTCTGCAATCCCGTGAGCAGCTTAAACCGGTCAACACAGTCTTCTCTCATACAAGAAGTATCTGGATCGTTGATGAACACAATGCTCTTGATAAGCTTATACTGATTCCTAATACGAGATTCAGGATGCAGTTTAAAGGGATAGAGATCTCTGAAAAGAGGGAAATCCACATTAGAAGCTTTGCGTTTTTCGTTAAAGTATCGGCTTAGGACTTTCCGATTGAAGACTAACGATGGATCTGCGTTGCGGAGAACGTAGTAATATACACGTTCTAGCTCAGCTCGTTTCATTAATGAAGCACTTAGCTCCTCTTTTGTTGGGAGATTCGAGGACGCTTGAATCTGAAATGCTGATTGCTTTCTCTTGTTCCCATCATCGTCATGTAAATGTGGTCCGAAGTAATTTCCTATGACGAAATGCAAGAGAAATAACTTGTCGTCTTCAGTGTCCAGTGAAATCAACACTTTTTCTTGTTCTGACTTCTCAGCGAAGACGGGTTCACGCCCTGTACCACTCATATCTACAAAACATACACATAATAAAAGATCGAATCTTTATTCATTTATGAAAAAGATCAAATCTTTCCAATAACGTTGATGTACAATTACAATCTTGGTAGAACGAGAAAATTAAAAGTCATAAGCATGCAGGAAGAAATTGTAATTCTGGTTTAATAACTGCATAAATTAGTTTTAATTTCGTATAAAATGAGTAAATTTTTAGCATACTTATAGAAATCGAAGCAGCATAAACACGATTTGTGAATAAATAATCGAAAAATGGGATCAAAAGTAACAAACCTTTAGTGTTCTACAAAGTAAATTGGACGAATGTGTTTATTTTATTGTTCGTTGTCTCTCATCAGAAGAACAGATAGAGAGCGACTGCAAACGCTTCAGATATTATTGTGGTAAAAGTTTGGGTTGGGTTTACTCATCTTACCTAGAGATGTTGCCGCGTGCTTTTCCACTTGATTAAATAATGTTTAATCTATTTTTAACTAGATTTTGACTCGTATGCGGAAATTTATCTTGATATATATATATTTGATTTTTCAATTTATAAAAGATAAATTAAATGACTGGTTGATTAAATTAAATTATTTAATATTTTATGAATGTTAATATATCTATTTAAAAAATATTTGTTGGAATATATTTTTATTTTCAATTTATATGTCTTTCAATTTATTTTATATAACAAATAAATCCACATTTACAACATTTTAAAAAAGAGTAAAATCTTAGAAATATATACTATTAGAGTTAGAAATGGAAAATGAGGATTTCACGTGATATAAGTAAATATATTTATTTTTTGCTAAAAAAATTGGTTTGACTGGTGACCATTTTGGAAACAAGAAGAACGAATAAGAAAGAAACGTAGAAGAACAAAATTAGAGAATGAAAAAGAATGATTGTTCCATCCCATATTTACTAAGAAATAACTTTGTTCTTTATTTCTCTATAGAAAAATGAATAGTAGGGAATAAGAAGGTAAAATTATTTCTTGTGAATAGTAATTTTTTTAGGAATGTTAGGGAATGCATTATTCCTCGTCGTTTTTTGGTCACCATTTATACCGTGTAATATAAGTAAGTTGCTTCTTTATTAAGATGTTTACAGTATTTTGTAAGATATGACGTGATTTCTAAGTTATTATTGTTTTGTATTAACATTTGTGACACCATCTTCATATATTCTTTGACTATACTATTAATTAATGCAAAAGTTGATCTTCACATATTGATTTGAATATATCACTTCCAAATTCATTAAACCGTTTTAAATACTATCTAGATATTGATCCGCGTAACCGCGCGGATGTTATTTTCAATTTTACATGCATATATATTTATTTTAGATCATTAGTGGTATATATTTTTAATTTTAATCATATATTTAAATGTTTATGTAACTATTTCAAATACAATAATTTATAGTTTACATGTTGTAAATAACCAATTGTTTAAAACCGTCACATGTATTTGTTGTTTCTTATTATATATTTGTCTTATTGTATTTGTATTTAGTTATTAAACAAAATAATTTGTGCATGAAAAAACCATATTTAAAATTATTTTATAATTAATTTATGTTAAATTCTTACCCGCCCTTCAAAACTGGATTTCTTTTTAGCAATATTTTTTATGTTTATTAATTTTACATAATATATTATTATATATACAAAAGTCTAAGATATGTTAATTTTTATACATGTATTATACATTCTGCTAATGTTAAGTCGTTCTATTATCATATTAGATTTGTTAACATAAAAATTTTATATTTATGAAAAATACAATTTATCATATTTAGTTAATTATAAAATTTTAACATGATTGATTTTGATGATAAAATAGATAAAAGTAAGATATAAATTTTATTTTTAATTTTATAAACAATAACTGAATATATATTAATGGATAATAATATTTCATTGCTAATTACAAAATTTTTGAAAATATTTACATAATTGTTTTTTAAAATTAAGATATTGTTAAATTATTTAGATCAACATAATAATTTTTTTAATATGATTGATTGTGATTATATAACAGATAAAAATATGATAGAATATTTATTTTTCATTTTATAAACGATAACTGAATATTAATGTATAATAATATTTCAAAACTAATTACGAAATTAGTGATTTCAAAGGTTTTCTAGGTCCAAAGACTAATCACTACGAGGCTCGCAAGATCTGCGTTTCTTACCACTTAAGGCGCCCCAGGTGGCCAATCACATTTTTATAAAATAAATTTCCCTTTCTTTTTTTTTTATCTAGAAAAGATATATTTTCCTTCCTTTATTTCGAAATTAGCTTTTACCTTTTCAAAAAGATATATTTTTATTTAAGTTTTAGTTTATCAATTTTATTTTTAATACATATTAATATAACCAATAAAATTTATTTAACATAAAAAATTGTTTATCTTATTAATTGACTCAAGTTTTTTAAAAGGTTTTTTTTAAATCATTCTCTACAAAATTATAATTTAAATAAAAATTCAATTTATTAATATATATTTAAAGTTATAAGATATAAATATAGCATGCCACACATTAAATTATCTTCTGGATCTGCCTGTGTGCAAAAACATAGTTATACAAAGTTAATTATAAATGAGCCCACTAATTATATATCGAGCTAAATTTTACTAAGGTAAACTGATTTTCTTGTTACCCAACCACTACAAGAAAACATATTTTTTACGAGGGCAATATTCCTTGTTAATTCGTCGTAAAAGGGGTGTTACGACGAATTAACATCGAAAACCGTTTCGTTGTTAAACGTCCGTCGTAACGGAGGTTTCGTCGTAAACATGTGGCAACGTTTATGAGGAAATCTTTCCTCGTAAAACGGAAGGAAACATTTCGTCGTAAACAAGATGTAACATTTCGTTGTAAAGTACTCGTTCTATTTCGATGTACACTCCATATAACATCTACGAGGATTTTACAATGCTGCCGATGTAAGCTCCAAGTAAACCTTACGACGATGTTACGAGGATTTCGTTGTAAATTCCATGTAAAGTTTACAACGAATTTACATAGTTTCTTACCATTTAATATTAAATTAAAATTAAAAAAAAATTATTTAATATTCGAAATTTTAAAATTTTAAGTATAAAATGAAATATGAAAATCAAAACATATTTTTAAAAAACTATTTAAAAGTCATAACATAATATTTAAATTCATAATACAAAACGAAAAAAAAAGCAACTACATAATATCGAAGTAGTCGGTGGCGGTGCTCGGTTGAGAACAGTCTGGATCGGCATCTTCAGGATTCCGTATTGGCATCCCATTGGCATCCCGAGAGCTTCTCGTCTCTCATTTAATGTTCTCTGTATAGTCGGATTTCCCACCGCCATCACGTCCAGCAGATCTTCAAGAGAGTCTAAACGATCCCGCTTGCTATCCATCCGAGCTCTCATTCGAGAGTTCTCTTCATCCCGTCTCGAAGCGTATGACGAAGTTGCTAAGGCAACTTTGTTAACAGAACCTATGCCCAGTGTCCGTCTCTTCTTTCTAGGAGCCATCTATAAAACATATTAATATAGTTAAATTTTATTAAATAGTTAAATTTATTTAAATAAATTTATAAAGTTTTACCGCTTCGGAGATCATGTCGACCTCTTCGGTGGTCAGTTTGACGGGTAATCCATCGGGAGACTGCTGGGTTAATTGCGTCTCCCGCTATTCAACCCGAGAAGCCATTGCGTTGAAGAGTTTCTCGGATGCCGGATCCACAAAAATCCCGTCTGATGTGGCATGAGTCATCTTGACTAGATCAGACAGAGATGGTAAGACTCCCGTCGTCTCATACTACAAAGAAAAAAAAAAAAATTAAATATTAAAAATTAAAATTAAAATTAGTTAAGGAATTCAAAATAAATATTAGAAACAAACTTACAGCTTCTAGACGGATTCCAGCGTGAGACTTTTGTCCGGTTCTTTGAACCATGGGCAAATGACCATCTTTGTCCTTCGTTCTTCGGGAAGCGGAGCACGAGTTGGCCTTACAGATCGAAGAGGGTAGCTTCCAAAAGGGGATGTGATCATCCCATACATACTTCGTGAGCTCGGTGGGCTTTCCGTCATAACCGTAGATATCCCACTTGTCCTTCCAATCGGAGACAGTGTTGCAAAGGCGGGTCTTTGCCTTTGCAACGAATTCTCTCTTCACCCTGTCGGTGATTCCCAAGGACCAGTGCCATCTTTTCTGAAACAAACAAAATTTTGAAAAAATTAAAATAAATATTTAATTAGATGTTTAAAAAAATATATTACCGCAAAACATTTAGACCAAGTCGTCTTAACGGGGTCTGGAGTCTTGCTCCAATTCGGGTAGGGTCCGTCGTAGTAGCCCTTGATCGTCTCTGACACGTTCCGGCCAACACGGTTGCTGGCCCCAAACCTGAAAAGAGAACCTAATTGTTAAATAAAGAAATAATTTAAAATTTAATGTACTAAAAGATAATAAGTTACCAATAAGTTCCAGGCGGTCTATCGGGATCCAGAACATCCAAGCCCTCTCGTCCAAGCTGGGCGAGCAAATCATCCACTGTATATCTCGCGTATGGGGCAGATGGAGGCACACGCAAATCTGGAGGATCTGCACCTGCAGGGACAGGCTGAGGTGCAGCGGCTGGAGGAGGAGGTGGTGGAGGCATATGAGGTGCAGGAGGAGGAGGACTCCAAGAAACTCTCTGGGATGTCTGAGAGTCCAGAACTGCCTCGGAAGATGATGGACCGAAAGATGTCCAGACACCATCACGAAACATCTGAGAGTAAGTATGTGCTGCTGGCTTTATTCTAGGACCCATCTAAATTTAAAACAAAATTACAGCTAGTTTTATCAATAACGACATAATTAAAAATATAATTTTGATACCAAACTAATCACCTAAACTAATTACCTATACTAACCAGTTAAACTAATTATCTATACTAATCACTTAAACTAATTACCTATACTAACCACCTAAAACTAAACAATTTTTTCTAAAAAAAAATTTAGAGAGAGGGAGAGGTTACCTTAGAGGAGTGGAGAGGGATTTGGGAGGAATGAACGAGCAAAGCTCGTTCTGAGGCGTCGCCTATATAAAAGAAAAGGTATTCCTCGTAAATTCATTGTAAAGTTACGACGAAGTTACCAGACCCGCTTTTTTTCATTTACGACGAAATTACTAGGCCCGCTTTTTTCATTTACGATGAATTTACCAGGCCGTGTTTTTAAAGTTACGACGAATTTAAGTGGACCAGGTTATGACGAATTTACCAGGCCCGTATTTTTGTTTACGTTGACTTTACGAGTCTTAACCCTAAACCCCGAAACCTGAAAACCTAAACCCCAAAGTTACCTATCGTATAACATCATCTTTCTTCTTTACATCTTCTACCTCTTTATCCAACTTAAACCCTAAACTCCAAATTAATTTTTTAAACAAAAAAAAAAAACATATGGTATAAAACAACATATGTTACACATACATTTAAATGATAAAATGATAAAAAAACTATTTGATACACATACATTAAAATGAGAAAATGAAAAAAAAAACAACATTTGTTACATAGATTACATCATTCTGAATCGTTTTCGTTCTCATCAAGATCAGTACAATGATCATCGTCGCTTCCATCGAACTCGTCTTCACATGCTTCATCTGTCACATCTTCGGGAAGATCTTCATATTATTGGTTTTCCGGATCGATTAGAAGAATTTCATTAAGTTGTTGATCAGGTGCATCAACTTCATTGATAGTGTCTTCTTCTTGCAAAGGTGGTTCTTCTCCAGCAACAATTCGTCCACCAGGTGTAATTTTTATAACAGCTAACCAGTTTATCCCAGAACTGCGAATGTGATGGTATGGAAGGAAGCTAAATTGCTCGGCTTGAGAAGCTAGGATGAAAGGCTCGAACTTGTTGTATCATCTTCCAGAATTGACATCCACAACACCAAATTTGTTAACCCGAACACCTCGGTTAAAAATGGGTTTGAACCATTCACATTTGAAGAGGACGCATTTTAGCTTCAATAACCCCGAAAATTCGACTTCAATAATCTCCTGCATGATCCTGTAAAAGTCTGTTTCGCCTTTCACACATATTATGTAGTTACTTGTTGTCCGATGTCTCCCATACTCGTATGTGTGAAAGGTAAAACCTCATGTGAAATACATAGGTGATGTGGTGACCTTTGCTACTGGACCTTGGACCAAATCGTGAAACCATACAGAGTAATATGGATCGTCATACTCAACCTACAAAAAGCATCACCGTTAAAATTATCTTATATCATCACTGTTAAAATGAGATATATATATACCTATGATTTTAACCACTTGACAAAGTGCTTATCTTTCTGTACGTCAACCTCAGCTGAGGATAGTCCTGGTATTGCTTCTTCAACTTGAGATACAAACATGTTGCAAATAAAATGAATGCATTAGAGCATATATAATTAAAAATTTTCATATAATTAACATTCACAAGAATAGTTACCTCTCAAAGGAACGGATTACTGCATCCTCGCAGTTGAGACAAATATAAGTGTGGGCACTATGCTTATCTTCTTCACATGATCACCATACTTATTTCAGTTTACCACCAAACCGTCCAATTTGTCAGAAAATGTCAGGAACACCATCAACTGCATATGATGTCGGTACTCATCATCATATCTTCTAGGTTCTCTTTTTCTCGTACGAACAGTTGGAGAAAAGTAGTATGATGTGAAGTTAGATGTTTCTGCTGTCAAACTCCCATCAACTATTGAACCTTCGACCTTTGCAAGATTTCTTGCTTTTCCCTTCAAATGTTTCATGGAACGCTCATACGGATACATCCATCCGTTCTGAACAGGTCAACGAAGCAATGCTTCATACGGGAGGTGGACAACTAGATGCTCCATAATGTCAAAAAAATGGTGGAAATGTCTTCTCCAGATTGCACAATATGATCGGAATGTTCTCATGAAGTTGTTCAATGACTTCTTCCTTGAACGTACGTGTGCTAAGATCTCTGAAGAATGCTCTGATGGCTGTATATTGCAAAAGTAACCCAATTAATAACATTTCATAACATATGTACATATATTATAAATTAATATTTACCTGCAATTGCTTCATGTACATTTGTTGGAAAGAGCTCGGCAAAAGTAAATGGAAGTAGTCGTTGCATAAACACATGACAATCATGACTCTTCATTCCTGAGAATATTTGACCTCGTTCAACACATCTTTACATATTAGAAACATAACCATCAGGGAACTTAACTTCTAATGCAACCCAGTCAAACAAAGTTGTTTTGGCTTCTGATGACAACTGAAAGATAGGAACATGAACATTTCCATTGCTCTTGATATATAACTCACTTCTTGAGAAAATATCCGGTAAGTCCATCCTTGACTTCTTGTTATCTTTTGTCTTCCCAGGGATGTTCAGTATTGTATTCATGATGTTGTCAAAAAAGTTTTTCTCTATATGCATCACATCAAGGTTGTGACGTAAAAGAAGATCCTTCCAGTAAGGCAGCTCCCAAAATATACTCTTCTTATGCCAATTGTGCGCCACACCATACCCATCAGACATATTTCTAGGAACCAGTTTCCTCCACACTTAACTGTTTCATGAGCTCCGTAATAATCAATGTCCGCTTCGATCTGTTGGCCGATGAGATATGGAGGAGGACTGTCTCTGACAACTCTTTTGTACCTAAACAATTTCTTATTTCTTCTGTACGGATGAGAAATGGGAAGAAAGCGACGATGACAATCAAACCAACAACTCTTCCTACCATTCTTCAGTTGAAAAGCATCCATCGATCCAAGACAATATGGACAGGATAATCTTCCATGTGTTGTCCAACCAGACAACATCCCATAAGCAAGAAAGTCACTTATCGTCCACAGCAGAACTGCTCGCATCGTAAAATTGTTTTTCAACGAACAATCATACGCCCTCACCCCTTATGACCACAACTCCTTTAGCTCTTGTATCAATGGTTGAAGAAAAACATCTAGCGACCGTTTTGGATGCTTCGGCCCAGGGATTAATATGGTTAAGAATAGAAATTCTTGTTCCATACACATTTCCGGCGACAGATTGTACGGCGTAAGAATGACTGGCCTCAAAGAATATTGTCTCGGCCTCAAAGAATATTGTCTCCGAGACATTCCGAATTGACTAAATCTATCAGTGCATAACCCAAGATAGACATTCCGAATATTTCTACTGAAATTTGGGTGTACCTTGTTGAAATATTTCCACGCTCTTGCATCTGATGGATGAGCGACCTGGCCATCCCTCTAGACATGTTCGGCATGCCAACTCATCAAAGCAGCAGTCCTCTCAGATTGATATAACCTTTTCAACCTGTCTGTAATTGGTAGGTACCACATCCTTTGGTACGGTAACCTATTCCTCCCACGTTCTTGCGGTTTGAATCATAGTTTCTTGCAGCATCGACACTCTTCTAGCTTCTCATCATCTTTCCAGTAGATCATGCAGTTGTCGATGCAAACATCTATCATCTCCGAAGGCAACCCAAGACTATAACCAATTTCTGAATTTCATAATAAGATTTAGCAGATACGTTGTCTTCTGGGAAATACTCTTTAAACAACTCCGCCCATGCATCCATGCAATTCTCAGGTAAATTATGATCCGTTTTAATATTCATCATCCTAGCTGCTAGAGACAATTTAGAGAGACCTTCTCTACAGCCAGTGTAGATTGGTTAAATTGCAGCATCTAGTATTTCATAAAACTTTTTTGCATCCAAATTAGGTTCTTCTACATTTCCAGTTCCATCAGCTATTGTTGTAGTTGTTTCTAAAAATGCATCAGTAATCATGTCTTGAACCTATCATGATCTACCATCTGCTTCTCTTGATGGTAATTATATTCATTATGCAAATGATTTGGTTCTTCATTATTACCAGCATCCTCAAAATTATTATTACTACTACTAGCTTCATTTCCACCACAACCCTCTCCGTGTTGATACCAAATATAATATTGTGGTATAAATCTCGGGTTTACTAAATGCTTCCACACAGTTTCACTACGTGCAAATTTTGAATTTTTGCATTTCCAACAAGGGCAGAGCATCTTACCGCTTTCCTGCGTGATCGGTGTAGAGCTCGCCTGGTACATGAATATTTCTAGCCCGCTCAGAAATGCATTCGTCACTCTCCCTTCCGAATCTTTATGGGAATACATCCAACTCCGTAACTCGTAAATATTACCGTTATCCACCATTTTTTTTGGAAATTTTTTTGGGGAATTTTTTTTTTAGATTTTTTTTGGGGAATTTTGTTTTCCTCAGAATTTTTGTTCTTTGTTTTCGTTTGTGTGTTGGGAGAGAGTGAGTTGTGAGAAATGACATATATATAGAAAAAAATTCGAGTTTGGTAGGTGAAGTATAACAAGGATTTTACTAGGAAAATTTTACTAGGGTTTTACATCTCTGTTACATCAGTTTTACAACGAGTTTCACCAATAAATAACGGTAACATGTGTCGTCGTAATATCCTCGTAAATTTACGACGAATATTGTTTGCCACGTACTTTCGTCGTAAATTTACAAAGTATTTACGACGAAACATTATACGTGTACGTTACAACGAATTTCAATTTCGTCGTAACATCCTCGTAAATTACTTGTAAGTTTACGAGGAATGATTTTCCTCGTAATTTTTCGTCTTTACGGAAACGTTTTATCGCAGTGAACATATTAACCATAACACCACATATATTAAAAAAAATATAGCACTGCACACATGTAGAGTATTCTGAAAACTATATTAAAATGCCACAGCATTCATACACATCTAAAGACCCGGTTCGAGCAACCAAATGTACAGTCAAATTCGAACCATAATATAAACCAGACAATTATTGCAATGCTTAAACCCAATTTTCGTTACAAAATTGAAGTAATAATTTAACTAAACCTATGAAAATAAGATTCTGTGACTAAGCGAGCGAGTTGGTTAACATATTGTAAAGATTGCCTAAATTTATTGTTAAGATACTATTAATTAATAAATAATATATTTAATAAAAAATGAAGAATGGACCAATTTTTAAAAATCATACATGAAAAATATTGTGCCTTCTATTTTAATAGAATTGATTTTATGTTTAATCAAACCATAATATTTTAAAATAAAAATTTACCGGCCCATTGGTAAACTCTTGTGTTCCTTAAATTCGAGAGAATTTCTTGTTAACAAATTTTAAAAACTGCTTATATCATATAATATATTTCGTTTTACACAGAAATTATATAAAAAAATTGATTTTAATTTTAGTTTATGTATATGATGTCAAACTTTTTTTTATTTTGGAATATGCTTTTTCAAAGATTATTATGTTGCATTTATTCTTCAATTATTAAATATCATAAAAATACTGTAGATACTATTTTATTAGTAGCTAAATAAAATGCTGATACTGTTTAAATTTTCAGAAAATGTGTCCATTTTCAAATTTAAATTAAGACTAAAAATAATTTTATTCATTATTTAGTAGGATCGTTATATAAATATATAAAAGTTATATTCACTAGATAATCGAACCTAATAATACATCAAATTAAATTAGAGTTTTTTGTTAATGTAGAACAAATTAAATAATATACATAATTTTGGGGCTATAATGATCACCAAAATAAACTATCTGTCACTCACTTATTTTCAACTTATCATGTCAATATTCTTAGATATATTACTTGTTTATGTGTTTTAATTAATTTAATATAAGTAAATTTACTGAATTTCTACCATGTAAAATGTAATTACCATTTACAAATTTATAGATTTTTCATTTTAAAATTGTATATTTTTAATCTTTTCAAATCCACCTAAAACCAAATTGTAAGTTCATCATGAATTTAAAAATCATAAAACCTCTTACATAGTATTTGAACACAAATTTTAAATAATGGAATGAAGAACACTAAACTTAGTTTGAGTTTTTTTCCATTGAAATATGCTTATATTAAACAAAAATATGAAAACCCAAGCTTATAAGAAACAAATTATTGACACTATAGATTCAAGAAAACGTTTCACATATATTAGAAATATTTTTAAAAAATGTTACAGATCTGTTTAATTTGGATTATTCAACGTTACACACAACTAGACAGACCAATTTATAATCTTCTAGTTAAGTCAAAACAAAATAAAAAACAATCTAGATTGTTTCTTCTCTCCGGTTCTAGGAAGACAAACGATATTTGTTTTTTAAGCTCTACTAGACCCTGATCCGCGCGCCAGCGCGGATATGAATTTTTAGTTTTTAATTATTTATTTTATTAAATGATGTATTTGTAATATTCGTTCATATTATATTCATTAAGTAAATATTTTTTTTTGCATCTTAAACTATCTATTTTTTACGAATGTGTGATATCATATAAAAATATAAAAAAATGAGTATAGAGTCAATTAGATAATTTTAAAAACATAAATTTTTCTTTCGTGTGCGATATCATATAAATAATGATCCGCCCACTTAACAAAAATCATGATTATTTTATGTGTAATTTTTTTATTTTGACAATTTCCTTAAAACTATATTAAATTTTACATATTTTAATTAGAATATTTTTAATACCTTTATTTTTTTATTTGAAATGCAACTCAATATTTTTTTAACAATTATAACAAAATATTTAAAAAATATTTTTAGAATTTGTTTGAAAAATATGAAAATTACATTTTAAATTAAAATTATCCTAAAATATGATAAGTTTTGATGTAAACGAAAACTCAAATTATGTCAAAATAATGATATTCAATGATAATAACAATTTTAATTGATTATTTTTACAAAAATATTGTTTGAAAGAAAATTCATTTATCTTTCAAATATAAAATGAAATATTATAATTAAATAATAAAAAATTTAAATAAAAACCATAAATTTAGCAAATGACAACTGAGTTATATTATGCTAAAAATTTCTTTCTAACAATTTATCAAATGACAAATGAGTTATGAGCAAATAATACCATATAATTTTTAAAAACATAGTCTTTCTTAAATATTTTTTGAATAAATAATTATTTTTAAATTTAATCAACTGAAAATAATATCCGTACAATTGTGTGAGTCAAATTCTAGTTTTATTGATGCATGTTATATATTAGTGCTGCATGTTTTAGGTAACATTTTAATGATGCACGTTTTTAAAAATCTCCATTATTAAAATTATGCACGTAAGGATAACTCATGAGTTTTTTTGGTTGTTTAAATGACATTATGTCCAAATTTATTTAAGGATATTTCATTAAGGTAACTGAAAAAGACAAACAATAAATAGGAAGTTTAAATTCATTTAAGCATATTTCATTAATGTAACTGAAAAGACAAGTAATAAATTAGGCAGTTTTATTCGTTTTAGGATATTTCATAAATGCAACTGAAAAAGACAAAAAAAAAAAAAAAGAGTTTAATTAATGAAGTAAGAACATTTTCAAATGGGTACTTCTCTTTTAATAATATAGATGAAACGCACACAAAGCTAATTAACCTTATGACCCTTTGCATTTATACTCACAATCACAATATCTTCTTTCAAATATTTTGATCAAGCCACATCTTCTTATTTGCCCGCTGGCCAGTTCTTCCAAGATACTTAGGGTACGACGGATTACCCCGCTACCACCCGCAAACGCAACTTTTGCAGTTGGTAGAAGTTGTTGGCATTTTAAAACAATCATTCAAACCACTCTAAACCTCATAAATTCAAAAGCTAGTTCCAGCTAACTTTTGCGGCTGCGGGCGGTTGCGGAACGATAGATTTTTCTTTTTTTTAAAACAATATAAGTACAAAAATAAAAATATTCGATAAAAATTTTAAATTGGAATTATAAAAATACTAAAATATATCTATTATATTTTAATTAATATTATAAAATTTTAAAATAAAAATATTTCTATAATTTAAAAAAAAATAAAACTATAACTTTCTAAAAATAATTTTTATATTTATTATAATATTATGATTTTTGATATTTTTATAATTATATAAAATGTAAATATTGTTAATTTATTATTTAACCGCTGATGTGTTTGGTAGTTAATTAGTCAAAAGTATCCCGCAAACGCACCAATTTCTAACCGAAGAACCAGTCGTACAAATCTCTTAAAACCGCTAGAAACCGCAACCACCCGCATTCACAAAACTTCCGCATCCGCAACCGCTGCGTTTGAACCAGTCAGACCCTTAGTGGTTGTCCACGTCATACATCTTTGACGACTTCTCTTTTTCTTGTCAGCTTGAGTAACACATCTTGTTCAAGCGCTGTTCATTTGTCTTCATTGATTCCACGAATGATATGTCTCATTCGTGCCTTCCAGTGTATGAATTCCGTTCATCTAACATGATAGTTTTTTGAATTGTCATTAAATCATTCATTGTTTCGATAGCTTTCACAGGACCTCAACCTATAGGTAGATAAATCAATCCAACGAGGTGACCCGCTCTAATGCTAAATGAAAAACCAAACTTACAGGAAACAACCGACTCAGACAATAGATTCAAGAATACATTTCACTTGTATTAGAATTATTTTTAAAAATCCTTACAAATCTGCTTAATCAGGATTAGTCAACGTCACATATGATTTAAGACAGACCAATTTCTAATCTTATCAGTAATTCAAAACGAAAATACTCTAGCTCTATAAACAAAAACAATCTATGTTTCTTAAGCTCTATGAAACACAAACATACCTAACCCTAACATCCTACATATATACTCACAAACGCAAAATCTTCTTTCCAATATTGTGATCAAACAAAATCTTCTTGTTTGCTAGCTTGGCCAAGTCTTCCAAGATACTTAGTCTTTAATCACGTCAAATATATTTTAACGACTTCCCTCTTTTTTCTCAACTCGAGTAACACAGCTGTCTGCTTGTGTGACTAACAGCTTCATCATAGAAGAAAAACTGAAACTAGCACATTAGCCGACGCACATGAGAAAGCATATAATTTTCCATTACAATAAAGCCACTCTAGTCTTTAAAATAATTGAAAGGAACCTTCGATTGAAAATCCACAACATACTAACCCACAACCAACATCGAACAACAAAACGAGGTTAAACAAAATCTCAAACCCTAAACACAATGAATACCAAGCAGTTAGGAACAGTCAAACAGAAATAAGATCATATAACTCTAGAGAGATGCTGATAAACAAGCTTTATATTCATAAACAGGCCCAATTACAGGGCATCCTACTTAAATTTCGATCATGGACATTGATCCACCACGGCTAGTTCTAGAGCATCATCAACCGCCGTTATGCAGACTGATAAAAAACAGAAGTAGACAAATAGTATAAACCATCGACACCCTTATCTGTCAATCTGAAACAAATGCCCTTTCATGATACAAGAAAGAGAAAGACTAAAGCAAGAAGCAAGGATTTCGTTTCAATTTATAAATCTATTAATTTACACAAAAAAGTTACCAAAAAAAAATTTGGTTATCAAAAAATTTGAATTTTATTGTTTTTTTTTTTTAACGCTGGATAATTATACTATTACAATTATGAGAAATAATACAGACGATTCTACAACCGATAATTCTACCTGTCGCATGAGGATTCACGCCCGAATGAATCACCAGAACCATATTGTTTTATCTTTGCACCTTTTTGTACGGATTCACTTTTGGCTGCATAATATTCGAATAACTTTGATATACAAGTGGGCTATTACATTAAAATTTATCCGAAACAAATTTATATACAAGTGGGCTATTACATTAAAATTTATGTGAAACAAATTTACGGGCCAATTGATAAAGATTACAGTTAATTAGCACAGAAGCAGTTGAAAGAAAAGAAGTTAAAAAAAAAAAAAGGAAAACAAAACGCAAGAAGCTCCTCGAAGAGTTCTCCGGCGACTTCTGAAAAAAAAACGTCTCCGATGAGGTAAACTGAGTGATATCCTTTGATAAAAGCCTCAATTTTGTTTCTGCCCATGTGTCTGTATATTCTTTTGTGTATCCTTTTTTGTCTGTACAATTACAAAATAAGTTTGTTTGCCACTTCCATGGTAGGTCTTATCATTAATTGAAAAATATCGAGTTGATTGGCCAAAAAGCTTCGAGCTTTGATGAAATACTTGTTTGCCCAAAACCCTAAAAATTGGATTAAAGAACATTAAGAAAATGTATGATTTTCACAGAATTTCGTGGTAAAAGTTGTTGTTGATAAACTTCGGGAAGGTCTAATCGAAGTATTTAGGTCATAGTCATCTTGAAAACTCTCAGTTCAAGTAGCATATTTTTCAATGTTTCAAGATTCAGTTATAGAGTGTGTCTGGGTTTATTAATGGAATTGTTCTACTTCAGGTCTTCTTCATGTGCTCAAAACGGGATGAGAGAGAGCAACGGTTTTCCACAAGTTCTTGAAGTTGCTCCGTTGAACAGTCTGCCTTACGTCGGTCCATTAAATGGCAATTCATCCATGTCTGGTAACAAGGCCAACGAGACTGCAGAGAAAACAGGACCTCCAGCAATGATATTTCTACCTTCTGAATCAGCTCCAGAGTTTTATAGCCTTATCTCTCAGTCAAAAACCGGAGTTGCCCTCACGGGAAGTGCAGCCATGGGGAAGATCGGACCAACTATTGGTTTGGTGGATATTGCTGAATCCGATGACTCTTACTATTTTCGTGTTTCCCTCCCTGGTGTTTCAAGAGATGAAAGTAAGTCTCAAAACCTTTTGCAGAAGAATACATCTGATATATACTTGTTCATGAGGTGCTTTATCTGTAACGTACAGAGGAGTTCAGCTGCGAAATAGAACCAGACGGTAAGATTCTGATCAAAGGAGCAACAACGACGGGAGAGAAGACAGTGTGCAAACACAATCAGGTGTTCAAGATGCTATCACAAAACTTATGCCCTCCAGGCCACTTCACCATCTCTTTCCAGCTTCCGGGTCCCGTGAGCAACGAAGATTTCAGCGGTAATTTTGGTGCAGATGGTGTTCTTGAGGGAGTAGTGAAGAAGCTCTACTACGAAGACTGAAAAACATCCAAGTATTGCTATTAGGAAGATGGTTGATTAGTGTATGCCTGACCGATTCTGCACCGCAGGTCATAGAATTTGTGCCTAAAAGGTCATTTTACTCTTCGAAGTGTGTTGAATCGTTGTCTAGAGACAAATATTTGTTAGTACGCCTACTTCTCTACAAACAACTCTTAGGTATTTTGTGTCTTTGAACTTGTTGACTTGTCGTGTTCAAGTAAGTGGTTGGTTAAATACTCTTATATGGTTGGTTTTAATATGTTATCAAAGCAAGGAAATAATCTGATTTAACTTGGCCTCTTCACGGTTGTGTAAATAAAAGACTTGTTAATGAAAGAAACACAACTTGAACATTCTTCGATTCATAACATGTCAACACAAATATGGGAAGACTTGTACGTCTTCTGTTACGAGTCTTCACGGAATACACAAACATCATTAGCTCAGAAGACCAAACAAAAGACAACTTAACAATAACCCCCATTACAACCCCAACCATAAACTTATGAACTTTGCCTGTCCACTTGAGAAGTTTCCACCTGGAGAGCTTGTGGTTAACACAACCATCCACTATCAATCCATCATGAGCACTGTTTGGCTCGGCCTTGCACTTAGAGAGAATTGAACCCAGAATTGGGGGTTCATTCGATCACTTTTCAACCAAATTGCCACTGTAAACTAATGAAAATAGCTTACAACATCTGAAGTATATTATTCTTTGTGGTGTCGAGTGACACCACTACCCAACACGTAGGTCCTGGAGATTGAGAAGATCGACCATATCAAGATTATGGAAACATGAAGATCAAGAAGAATAGGAAGTTAACATTTGTCTGACATATTAGGTTAGATGATTCACTATATAAACTAAGCATATTGGAACTTATTTCTCATGAGAGTCTAATAATACTTCTTCCAATTCACAAACTCTCAGTAACTTTTCAATAACCGTGGAGGGACTGAACCAGGAGTAACCATTCCAGCTGTGGTGTGGTTTGTACATGGCTCATCTTCGAGCTTGTCCGCTATCTCATTGCCACACAATCAGCCTTGAAGAAGATTATCCTCCTCTACAACATTACAGACGATCTACTATTAGAAAGATTGCGTAGGGGTTATTGGTTGTTGTATTTTAATGGATTTGAAAATCCGAACTAAATCTAGTGTTATTGGTTCTATGATTTTCAAATCTGTATTAAAATCATGTGTTATTGGTTTAATGATTTATAAATTTTGTATCAAATCAAGTGTTATTCAATCGCACGGATTTACTAATATATTTGATTTTATAATGGATTTGAATGAATTTGTTTGGATTTTTTAGTTAAGAATACAAAGACTCAAATCCGAGGGAAAACCTTCGGATTTGCATATTTTACTTGGATTTATAAATACTATATGGATTTCTAAATCAATCAAAATATATAAACCAATAACACCTTCTGCATCTACTAATTTTAACAAGAAAATAATGTTATTTCTTTATAATATAGAAAATACGAGGTAGGATTACGAACGTGAATATTTCATTTTCATGTACGACTTTTACAAATACACAGTACAATTAGACTATAAGAGAGAAGTAGAGAGCGTACGGTTGCAGATAACATTAGTAGAAATCAAGGAGTATGAGAAAACGAATGATGTTGAAACTTGAAAGAGACAGGCATCTTGGTAGTGATTAGGACCATTCTGCTTCACAGAATATATATTCTTGTTCTTAGGTGTTATTGGTTTATATATTTTGATTGATTTAGAAATCCCTATAGTATTTATAAATCCAAGTAAAATATGCAAATCCAGAGGTTTTCCCTCGGATTTGAGTCTTTGTATTTTTAACTAAAAAATCCAAACAAATTAGTAAATCCGTACGATTGAATAACACTTGATTTGATACAGAATTTATGAATCATTAAACCAATAACACATGATTTTAATACAGATTTGAAAATCATAGAACAAATAACACTAGATTTAGTTCGGATTTTCAAATCCATTAAAATACAACAACCAATAACCCCTACTTAAAATATCTGGGTAACAAAAACATAAATCAGTCTACGGTCTGGGCAAAACATCCATAACTGAAAACCCGAACCAGATCAAACTGATATATCTAAAACTAAAATCTGACGAACTCTCAAGTACCCAATTTTTTTTTATATTTTTATGTTCAAAATAACCGAACGAAACCGAAAACCAAATTAAACCAAGAATCGAATGGATACCAAAATATATGTATTTATAATTAAAAAATCTATTATCAATATCTAAAAGTAATTTTTAAACTAATTTTTTATAAAGTATCCAAACTACTCAAGGGATTCAAATATTTTTATTTGAAATATCTAAAGCAATTAGAATGATCCAAATTTTTATTCAAATCATCTTAATTATTTATTTTTTTATCTAAAATACTTGATATAATATCCAAATTACCAGAATTATCCAAAATAACCAGTGGGAACTGAATTTTGGAGTGTTTTCAGGTTCTTAGTTTTAGTATCTGAACCGAACACGAACCGTAAATAAGTTACGTTGTACGTAAAATACTTAACTGAACTGAAGTAACATCCGAAATGCTCAAGCTTAAATATTTGTAAGAGACTAGGATGACTATGGTAAATGCAAGGAGAATAAATTCTGTTGGGACTCTACCCTTTTTGTTTATTACATCTCGACGTGTAAACACTTGACACAGATCAAGGTTCGTTTTGCCGCAAGAGAACGGGGTTTCAAGCGCATCCTCCTTATGTGTGAGGCATGCACGGTAAAAATACAATTAGAACAAAAGAAAAATATATAATCGAGTTGAACCGAATAATTATATTTTACATCTATAATAACACTTAGAGATAATTATATTTTAACATATTGCTATTTCTTTTTATATATAAACTACTGTTTTTATATAAGAAAAAACAGTCATTTCTATTTTTCATTGTACATAGAATGGTATTATACAAGGATACACTGAAACAAAATCAATATCTATTATGCAGGTTCCTTATTTTAAATCAAAATAGTAAATATATTAAAATAGTTTTTTTCAAAAAATATATTAAAAATAGTATTAGGAGATAAAATGTGAATTTACCATTATTATAAAGTAGGTCACAATATGTTTTAGGCTCTGTTCAAAAACGCGGCCGCCTAGCCGCTTAGGCGTCCGCATAATCGCTACTCAGACCCTCTCCGCCACGATTTTAACCTAGGCGGATCACAAAATCGAAACTTGACTAATCGGCCCATTAAGCCAATTAATCGGCCCAATTGAATATTAAAAAAAATCCAAGTTCCAAGCTATTATAATAGTACTCGGGCTTTACAAGAAGTCCAAATGATTTATCCCTTTTCAAGGATGTATGTCTCTATATATAGAAGCAAGATTTTACTTCTTTTTCTTCTCTGGCCGATGTGGGACTTTGTCCTGAGAATTAATAATGCTAAAATAAACAATGCACTGAGTGGATGTCGAAGTCGGGTTGCGTAACAAATGTACAAGGTACTAAACCACTAGGAGACATCAGATTCTTGTTGTAACACGAACATGCCGATATATATAAACATATGAATATAATAAAAGTACAAAAACTAGGCCCCGCATACTCCCCGATTAATCCCCGATTTTTCTCTAACTCGCTAGGCGTGAGCCGGCCGCCCGACTAGCGCCTAGCGTAGTTCCGAACAGGGGTTTTAGGTAACCTAAATTTGTCCATCTATAACATCTAAAACTTGGTTATAGATAATGTATTAAACTAAGTTTGTATCTTAAAACAGACCAACATTATTCACTAACTTAAGTTGTTAGATTCTGACCAAAATACAGAATTTTTTTATTGCAAGTTCAAAAGATGTCAATTTATGATAGTATTTAATGAAAATGAAACAAATTAGAATTAACTGAATGCAATATTGATCCTACTCTTATCTCTGTCCGGTCAAAGAAATCTCTTCGAATAAGAAGGGGAAACTGTTTTTGTCCATCTCATACGGATCACCGTTTACCACAAATCCAACTCTATTCAACAACACGTGTATCCTCGTCTACCCACGTCAGGCACCTCACTCGTGACGTGGCGGATCCTGTACAATAACATGCTGATTCAATGTATCGTGTAGATTTGTGCGCATGTATATATGGCCATGGACGGGTTGTATCGACTGGTCACTTCTACCTGAAAAGAGAGAGAACTCGAATATTATCTCAACTTGTGTACGTAAGAGCGATGGCGTCTGAAAGACAAAAACAAGGAGGAGTACAACCTGGCAAAGAACACGTCATGGACCCAACTCCACAATTCTCTAGTTCAGACTACCAACCCTCCAACAAGCTTCGTGTAATTATTCTCTCAATTTTTTATACCAATGATTGAGAAAAATCCGTGTTGCAATCATGAATAAATCAGTAAATTCTTTTACGTGTGATATTCGTTTTCTGATCATATATGCATCGATAGATATGATATCATTACATATATACAAATTTGATCTTGGTTGGTATTTAGTCCTTCAGCTACATAAATTTGAATAACCCGACGTTCGGATCTGTACTTCACATGCCCTACTTAGTAATTTTGTAATGACTTTATTAATCTAATTTGTAAGTTCTATAATAAATGTACATACAGGGAAAGGTGGCCCTGATAACGGGCGGAGACTCGGGGATTGGTAGAGCCGTGAGTTACTGTTTTGCTCTTGAAGGTGCCACAGTTGCCTTCACGTACGTCAAGGGCCAAGAGGAAAAGGACGCACAAGAGACTCTACAAATGTTGAAGGAAGCAAAAACCTCGGAGGCTAAGGACCCGATTGCAATTCCAACGGATTTAGGATTCGATGAGAACTGCAAGAGGGTTGTAGACGAGGTTGTTAATGCGTTTGGACGCATCGATGTCTTGATCAATAACGCAGTGGAGCAGTACGAAAGCAATTCCATTGAAGAGATCGATGAGCCTAGGCTGGAACGTGTCTTCCGTACAAACATCTTTTCTTATTTCTTTCTCACAAGGTGAATCGAATCATTGAGATGTCTGCCTTTTGTTTTTATAAAGTCACACGTGTGATGGTAATTAATTGATTATTTTTACTTATTGGTCGATAGGCATGCGTTGAAGCATATGAAGGAAGGAAGCAGCATAATAAACACAACATCCGTGAACGCCTACAAGGGACACGCATCGCTTCTCGACTACACGGCTACAAAAGGAGCGATTGTGGCGTTTACTCGAGGTCTTGCACTTCAGCTTGCTGAGAAAGGGATCCGTGTTAATGGTGTAGCACCTGGTCCTATATGGACCCCCCTTATCCCAGCTTCGTTTAATGAGGAGAAGATTAAGAATTTCGGGACTGAAGTCCCGATGAAACGAGCCGGCCAGCCCATTGAGGTGGCACCATCCTACGTTTTCCTGGCTTGTAACCATTGCTCATCTTACTTCACAGGCCAAGTTCTTCACCCTAACGGTAATTCAATTCATTGATCATTTGTTTCCATACAATTTTGGGAATTATGTTTTAACTCTTTTCTGTTTTAATTGTTTAATTTGTGAAGGAGGTGCTATTGTGAATGCCTAAGGATTGGTTCGACCGTCTTTAAACGACAATGGGTCAACTGGCCTTTTGTTAGTTGTGTGTTTGTAATGTTTAAAGTTGGTACGTTTTGTAGTCTGCTGGAAGTAGTAGCAAAAAGTGTTAAAATAAAGATGATGTTAAAATTTTTGCCTTTGCAGTCTTAACACTAAAACATAAAAGACCTATTACGACATACATCAACAAAATCATTCAATCCAGTTCTGCCTTTCCATTCATATTATTTGGTTTCTAGGTAGAGATCCCGCGCGGATGAGAATGGATGAGAATGTCGGGAAAATAATAAAATTTAATTTACATTGTACAGGATGAGAATGTCGGGAAAATAATCAAATTTAATTTACATTTTTGTTTATAATTTCCGTTAGACATTATAACAAAAATGTACAATTTGCAATGTTTGATCATAAGCATATAGTACGTATAAGAAGATTTGGATTGTGATATATATTTTCCTAGGACACGGTTGGACAGTATTATTGATACGGACCAGGATTGGTTGCAAACTAAATGGGTCAGAAGAAATGATGAGCTGGTGAACTAATCTTTGACCTTATCTATGTCGAAAAAAATATTATGGCCCTATTCCATCCAATTCATTTTTGAGTAAGATTAAAAAAACTATTGCTCATCTCCCATGTGGAGACCAAAAATCGTTGTCCAAAACAATAACTTTATGATGTTTTGAAATGTTTAGAGATTGTGTAAGGGTCCTAGTAGGAGCGAGGGTTCCTTTGAGATGTTTAGAGATTGTGTTAGGGTCTGCGAAATGGCTGAGTTGAATCGGTTTTGGTGGTAGTTTTATTTGGTCAGGAGTTCGATGTAAAAAATACATACAGAGCAAGCTTGATCTATTTTTTGGAAATAAGGAGTGGAAAAGAATTTTCCCTCTAGCGATACAAGTATTCCTGGAAAGATGGGTTCAGATCATAAACCTATTCTAGTGTGTCTGTTTGGCAATCAGCATGGTGCTAGAGGTGCTTTCAGGTTCGATAAGAGAATGATCGGAAATCAGGAAGTGCGTGAGTACATCCATGAAGCTTGGAATTATCACTCTGGTAGTGGCCAGAGATCTTTAGTGCAAAGATTCGGATCTGTTCACATGAACTTGGGAAGTTGGAAGAGGGAGACCTGCAACAATTCAAGGGAGAGGATGAATGTCTTGAGAACTTATTTGGTGGCTGAGTATTCGACTGGAGATCTTAATTGGGAGAAAATAAACTTCCTGAAATCAGAGATTGCTCAAGCATTCTGCCATGAAGAAGAATTTCGGGGCCAGATGAGTAGAGATAAATGGCTTGTGGTAGGAGACAATAATACCAGTTTCTTTCATGCCTCAGTGAAGGATTCAAGGCGGAGGAACCAATTGTCTAAGCTGACAGATGATGCGGGTAGAGAAGCTACAAGTACTGATTCAATGGGCCAGGTTGAAGTGGAGTATTTCGAAACTTTATTTACTTCTGGAACTGGTGAAAACTTATCCGAAGTTTGTAGTGGTTTCACCACAAAGGTCACAGAGGAAATGAATGAAGCTTTGATAAGGGAGGTCACTACTGATGAGATTCGAGAGGCGGTGTTTGATATCAAAACTTCAAGTGCGCAGAGTAATGACGGTCTGAATGTGCTTTTCTTGCGGAAGTATTGGGACATCATTGATCCTGATATTTCAAAGGATATCAGGGCTTTCTTTATTCATGGTGTCTTCCCTCAAGAGTGGAATGTCACACATATATGTTTCATACCCAAAGTGACAGACCCTGTATGAATGGTAGACTCGAGGCCGATAAGTTTATGTATACAACATTGTATCGAGGATTCTAGTGGCTCGCCTGAAGCCTCTCTTGGGGAAGATAGTGAAGGACTCTAAGATCGGTTCACCCGACTGGATCAGATTTGATATGGACTCCGATGGAGAACTAGATGGATTGAAGGGTCGCACGAAGGTTGCGGAAGAGCCTCCGATATTCCTGACTTTAGTTGGTGCTTGATATGATTCACAAGTCCACCAAAAAAAGAATCTCGAACCGTTGCTTGATATGACTCACAAGACCAACAAATTTGAGAGGTGTTTGCTTGGATATGACTCACCAAGAAACAAAGAGAAGTTCTAGACAAAGAACAAACAGTTTTAACTCAAAAGCTTAGACAAAATCGATTCCTTTATTCCTTAGAAGAGATTACATACTTATAGAGTTTTGTAGTCAAAGACAATAAATAGAAATGTAGGAAAACAAGAAATAGAAAATATAAGTTTGACTAGATCTGGTCAAGGCACAGAAAATGGAGAAGACTATTCAAGATGACCGTTCGGCTCCTGTCCAGATGCATCCGAGTTGGTTGTGTTCAAGGCGGAAAGGATCAGCACATGGGCGGGACGATCAGCAAGGGCCACGGGACGTTCTGATCGGACAAGTTGCGTTCCAACATGGCCCAAGTCTTCCGAGAGCTTAAGGATCCTTGCCTTAGAGAAATATCCAAAAGGGAAGTCCATGATCGGATCGAACAAGGAAGAGAGATCATCAGTACAATCGCCGATACATGCGGTACGAGCCAAACGGGCCAAAAGAGAGTAGCTATGGTCTGAATCGGAGTTGGCTCGTCCTAAGTTGATTCTGGCTTGACCATCAGCCTTAGCTCGTCGAGTTGGCCGGGAAAGACGAGCTTCAGTTCGGGCAGTTCGATCATCTGGTCGTGGACCTGGCCGAAGTTCCAATCCGGACGTTCGCGGGTTGAGTCGGTACACGGCCCGATCGGTCTGTCTGGTCTGATCGGAAGAGTGAACCTCAACTGGGACGTCTGGAACGTTCTGATCTTCATGCTGGTCTGATTCGTCGGACTGGTCCATGGACTGGGGCACATCATTCCCTCCTTCTTTAAAAGGATTTGTCCACAAATCTGGATCATCTACATGAAAAGGAGAAAGATCAGACACATTAACGCTTAAAGAAATATCATACTTACTTTGTAAGTCAAGCTGATAAGCATTGTCATTGATCTTTCTAAGGATCTGGAATGGACCATCGACCCGAGGCATGAGTTTAGACTTTCTTTATCCGGAAACCGTTCTTTCCTTAAGTGAACCCAAACAAGATCACCCTCCTTAAAGATCACCTTCTTTCTCTTTTTGTTGGCATATCTTTTGTATCCTTCGGTTTTAGCTTCAATATTGGCACGAACCTGCTCATGTAACTTCTTGATAGTGTCTTCTTTCCTCTTGCCATCTGTAATAACTCTTTCTCTCAAAGGCAAAGGCAAAAGATCAAGTGGAGATAAAGGATTAAGCCATAAACGACTTCAAAAGGTGAGAACTTAGTAGCAGAATGCATAGCATGATTATAAGCAAACTCAACATGAAGTAAACATTCTTCCCAAATCTTAAGGTTTTTCTTAACCAATGATCTAAGCAATGCGGACAAAGTTCTAATCACAACTTCAGTTTGACCATCAGTTTGTGGGTGACAAGTCGTAGAAAACATCGGTCTTGTTCCTAATTTAGACCACAAAGTTTTCCAAAAATAGCTAAGGAACTTAGCATCACAATCAGAAAAAAATTGTCTTAGGCATTCCATGCAATCTAACAATTTCCTTAAAGAACAACTCAGCAACTTGCACAGCATCATCAGTCTTATGACACGGAATGAAATGAGCCATTTTCGAAAATCTATCAACAATCACAAATATGGAGTTTCGGCCAGATTTAATCCTAGGTAAACCAAGAACAAAATCCATAGAAATATCTACCCAAGGATGAGAATAAATGGGTAGAGCTGAATACAAACTGTGATTGGATGCCTTGGTTTTGGATTTCTTGCTGACCACACATCGGCCACAAATCCTCTCAACGTCCTTCATCAAGCTCGGCCAGTAGAAGTGATCATAAACAGCCTTGTATGTCTTCTTGACTCCTAAATGTCCCATAAGACCTCCTCCATGAGATTCCCTGAGAAACAACTTCCTCAAAGAACATTGGGGAACACATAAACGGTTATCAAAGAACAAAAATCCAGAATTTTGATAGTACTTTTCGTAAGCCACTTTGGAACACTTCTGAAATATTTCTTTTAAATCCGGATCAGTCACATACAAGTCTTTGATAAATTCGAAAGCAAGTAGTTTCGTTTCAAGGGCTGATAGAAGAGTATACCTTCGGGACAAAGCATCAGCCATTACATTTTCCTTACCTTGCTTGTACTTGATGACATAAGGAAATGTCTCAATGAACTCAACCCAACGTGCATGTCTCTTGTTTAGCTTCTGTTGACCTTTAAGATGTTTCCAGGACTGGTGGTCCGTGTGGATAACAAACTCCTTAGGCCAAAGATAGTGTTGCCACGTTTGTAGAGCTCTCACCAAAGCATACAACTCCTGGTCGTAAGTGGGGTAGTTGAGTGTGGCGCCTCCAAGCTTCTCACTGAAGTAAGCAATGGGTTTCCTATCCTGCATCAAGACAGCACCAATTCCGACTCCGGAAGCATCACATTCAATCTCAAAGGTTTTAGAAAATCCAGGAAGTACAAGTAAAGGAGCATGAGTCAACTTCCCTTTTATCATCTGAAAGGCTTCTTCTTGGGCTTGTTCCCATTTGAATCCGCCATTCTTCTTGATCACTTCAGTCAGAGGAGCAGCAATGGTACTGAAGTCTGGAACAAATCGCCTATAGAAGCTCCTTACTTCACCCGCGGTCGTTGGACTAGGCCAATCTTGGATGGCTTTGATCTTATCCTCGTCCACTCTAAGTCCATCTGCACCTACAACAAAACCTAAGAAGACCACATGATCTGTTCCAAAAGAGCGTTTTCCAAGGTTAGCAAACAAACGTTCTTTTTCAAGAACAGATTTAAAGTGCATCTTATGTTCATCCATGTTCTTGCTGTAGATAAGAATGTCATCAAAATAAACTACAACAAAATGACCAATGAATGCTCTCAAGATATGGTTCATTAAACGCATGAAGGTGCTAGATGCATTAGTTAGACCAAATGGCATAACAAACCACTCATACAATCCTAGCTTCGTTTTAAATGCAGTTTTTCACTCATCACCTTCTTTCATGCGAATTTGGTGATAGCTACTTTTCAAATCTATCTTAGAGAAGACACATGAACAATGCAACTCGTCAAGAATGTCATCTAGTCTAGGAATGGGATGCCTATACTTTACCGTATTGTTGTTGATGGCACGGCAGTCCACGCACATGCGCCAAGAACCATCCTTTTTGGGCACAAGGAGAACTGGTACGGCACAAGGAATGAGGCTTTCCCGGATGTAACCTTTTTCCAGAAGGTCACCAATCTGTTTCTGAAGTTCCTTGGTCTCCACCGGATTGGTACGATAAGTTGGTCGGTTTGGTAGGGACGCACCTGGAACAAAGTCTATCTGATGTTCCATGCCTCATACTGGTGGCAATCCTTTAGGATTCTCATCTGGAAAAACATCAGAAAACTCCTGCAAAACATCAAGAAGTTCACTCGGAATCTCCGGTGTATGATCAGAAGAAGAAGCCATAAGAGATTTTTTGTACACAAGTAAAAGAAATGGCTTTTGAGAGTAAAGAGATTTCTTGACCTGACTTGGCTTGATATAGAAATTGGAGTTCTGTTGGGATGATTCAGGTTCATCTGGCTTGGGTTCCTTGTCACGGTTCCTCTTGAGTTGGATCTGATCTTGATGAACCTCCAAAGGTGTCAAAGGAACCAGCGTGATCTTCTTTCCCTTATGATCAAAGGAGTGTCGGTTTGTGAAGCCATCATGCACGGCCCTCTTATCAAATTGCCATGGCCGGCCCAAGAGAATGTAACATGCGTCCATAGGAAGAACGTTGCAAACAACCTCGTCCTCATATCGGCCAATGGTTGGGGGGACGGTAACTTGTTCTTTCACATACTGTTCTCCAGCCTCGTTTAGCCATTCCAACCTGAAAGGATGAGAGAGAGGCCGAGTAGCAAGCCCTAGTTTCCTGACAAGAGTGTCACTAGCAACATTAGTACAACTCTAACCATCAATAATCAAAGAACATACCTTTTCAGAAACTAAACAAAGAGAATGAAAGAGATTCTCCCTTTGTTCTTTTTCATTGGTTTTGGGTTGAACACTCAGAGATCTTCTTGTGACAAGTAGAGGACCATGAGCTGGATAGTCGAAGCAAACCTCCTCATCAAAGATCTGATCGGAATCAGCATCAAAGGTCGGATCAGACTCATCGACCAAGCGGCCATCCGTCTCATCGAAGATAGAATCGACCATGCCCTTCCTAGCAACGAGTAGGGGTCCGTGATGCGGATATCCAAAGGAATCGTCATCATCAAAGATCGGACCAAGATCCTCTTTGTTTTCCTGTTCCATCCTCAGATTCAACTTCTCCATTCTCCATGAGGATCCTCACCCGTTGGTTGGGACAGTTTTTGGCAAAGTGTCCTAGACCTTGACACTTGAAGCACCTAATGTCTCTTGCTCGGGCGGAAGTCTCCGCTGAATTTCCTTTGTCATCACGAGCAAGAACATCAGTTTTAAAAGAATTATGTGTTGTGGAAGGAGACTTACCTTTGTCGTGATAGCTTGGCTTAGTAGCAAAGGCCGGTTTGGAAGCAATGGACGGTTTTGAGTAACTCTTCCTCTTGATTTGTTGCTCGATCAAGATGGCTTTGTGTAGCATCTGTTCTACACTACCATACTCTTGAAGCTCTATACGGTCTTGAATGTCACGGTTGAGGCCTGAAAGAAATCGAGCCATGGTGGCGTCCAAAGGCTCATTTGTGTCCGTCTTGATCATAAAGATCTCCATCTCTTGGTAATAGTCTTCCACAGACTTGGTTCCTTGAAGCAAGCGTCTTAGCTTGTCCCATGTCTCAATCGACCGTTCACCTGTTCTCCTCCTGTGGGTCAAAACTTGATCATACCAATTAATAGCATAGCCAGAGAATTCAGTAGCAGCAAGTCTTACTTTCCTAAGTTCAGAAAAGTTTTGACAGTCAAACACATGCTCAATTTTCCTTTCCCACTCAAGAAAAGCATCGTGATCATTTTTTCCATCAAAAGGTGGAATTTTCAGTTTCAATCCGTTCAAACTATCATCAGTACGACCAGTTCTAGCAAATGGATTGACATCACCTGGATCTCGGTTTCTAGGACCTCTTCTTGGACGGTATGCGGATCTGGCCTCATCCTCTTGGAGGTCCTCCTCTTGGATCTCATCGTTGGACCGGTTGTTCCTTCGCGGACGGTCTCTTCTTGCTCCGGTTCTAGGATGAGTTTGGTTGGCCTGAAGCTCATCAAGCCTCTGATGGATTTGATCTAAACATGCGTTCAACATGTTAGACATAGAATCATTCAAAGCACGCATTTGAAGGTTAGATAATCCAGCAACTGAGTTTCCGGGACGGTTTCGTTCATCATCACTACTCATGGTTCCTGAAATTTCTTAAACACAAAACGTTAGATAAAAATCCTCACTCTCTCAAGTGTTTGATCCTCACCCACTCACGTGTTTCTCTCAGAATTTGGATGGTCACACAAACAAGTTTCCACTCAAGGTTCTAAGAAGAACAAATCAAAGAATCCCAATGGACGATTTCCAAGCAAACACAAGGGAATTTCTTAAGAGAGAAAGATAAGAGATTTTGGTGTGGGAATCCGTTTTAACCACCTTAAAGGCTGGATTTCTCCTCAGCCAGCAGGCTTTTTCTTCCACCACCAATCCACAATATCAAACTCTTTTCTTTTTTTTTTTTATATCAAATCGTAGTTTTTTTTTATAAGTGGATGGTAATGAGGGGCCCGGATTCAAGAAAGGTAGAAGAAGAAGTGTTTATGAAGAAATGGAAGATGAGAAGATGAAATGATTCATAAGATACCAGACGAGTGGCTCTGATAGCACTTGAAGGACCCTAAGATTGGTTCACTCGACTGGATCAGATTTGATATGGACTCCGGATGGAGAACTAGATGGATTGAAGGGTCGCACGAAGGTTGCGGAAGAGCCTCCAATATTCCCGACTTCAGTTGGTGCTTGATATGACTAACAAGTCCACCAAAAGAAGAATCTCGAACCGTTGCTTGATATGACTCACAAGACCAACGAATTTGAGAGGTGTTTGCTTGGATATGACTCACCAAGAAACAAAGAGAAGTTCTAGACAAAGAACAAAGAATTTTAACTCAAAAGCTTAGACAAAATCGATTCCTTTATTCCTTAGAAGAGATAACATACTTATAGAGTTTTGTAGTCAAAGACAATAAATAGAAATGGAGGAAAACAAGACGTAGAAAATATAAATTTGACTAGATCTGGTCAAGGCACGAAAAATGGAGAATACTAGTCAAGATGACCGTTCGGCTCCTGTCCAGATGCATCCGAGTTGGCTGTGTTCAAGGCGGAAATGATCAGCACATGGGCGGGACGATCAGCAAGGGCCGCAGGACGTTCTGATCGGACAAGTTGCGTTCCAACATGGCCCAAGTCTTCCGGGAGCTTAAGGATCCTTGCCTTAGAGAAATATCCAAAAGAGAAGTCCATGATCGGATCGAACAAGGAAGAGAGATCATCAGTACAGTCGCCGGTACATGCGGCGCGAGCCAAACAGGCCAAAAGAGAGTAGCTATGGTCTGAATCGGAGTTGGCTCGTCCTAAGTTGATTCTGGCTTGACCATCAGCCTTAGCTCGTCGAGTTGGCCGGGAAAGACGAGCTTCAGTTCGGTCATCTGGTCGTGCACCAGGCAAAAGTTCCAATCCGTACGTTCGCGGATCAAGTCGGTACACGGCCCGATCGGTCTGTCTGGTCTGATCGGAAGAGTGAACCTCAACTGGGACGTCTGGAACGTTCTGATCTTCATGCTGGTCTGATTCGTCAGACTGGTCCATGGACTGGGGAACATCAGATAGTATCACCAACTCAATCAGTTTTTGTTCCTGAAAGATTGGTATCTGATAATATTATCATCGCTCATGAGATTGTACATGGACTGTTGTGTACCCACAAGATAGTCTCCAAAGAGTTCATTGCGGTCAAAACTGATATGTCAAAGCATATGATCGAATGGAGTGGAGATATTTGAAGAAGCTATTATATGCGCTGGGTTTACACAAGAAGTTTGCCAAGTGGGTGATGTTCTGTGTCACTTTGGTTACCTACTCTGTGATCAATGTAGAGGAGAAAGGGAAGATTTTTTCATAAAGAAGTCTGAGGTAGGGAGACCCACTTTCTCCGTTTCTGTTTGATTTATGCACTGAAGGGTTGACCCACATTCTAAACAGGGCTGAAAGTACATGCACCATTGAGGGTGTTAAGTTTTCGGATGAAGGTCCAGCGATTCATCATTTGTTCTTCGTAGATGATTCCTTGATCGTATTGAGAGCTAGTGACTCGTAGTGTCTGGAGATTCGATGAATAATCAAAGTGTATGATGACAACTCAGGCCAGATGATTAATCTAGCCAAATCGTCTATCACTTTTGAGGGGAACATTGAGATGATAAGAAAGACAAAAATAAAACATATTCTTGGCATTGCAGCTAAAGGTGGTACTGAAAAATAGCTTGGCTTACCTGAATGTTTCAGTGGCTCTACAGTCGAAATGCTTCACTATATTCAGGAGAAAATGAAGAGTAGATTTCATGGATGGTATGGCCGGTTTTTATCTGGTGGGGGCAAAGATATTCTTTTAAAAACTGTGGCGATGGCAATACCAGTTTTTGCTATATCTATTTTTAAGCTATCCAAAAGTACTTGCAAAAATCTGACAAGTGCGATGGTGAGTTTCTGGTGTTATGTTCAAGAAGGAAAGAATAAGATCTATTGGGTATCTTGAAAGAAATTATGCTTAAGTAAGGATCAAGGAGGAATGGGGTTCCGAGACATAGAAAAATTCAACCAAGCATTGCTTGCCAAACAAGGTTGGAGGCTTCTAAAGTTTCCTGACTTTTTATGCGCACGCTTTATACGTAGCAGATACTATCTGAATGGAAATTTCATGGAGGCGTCTTGAAATCACTCAAATTACCATAAGGAATGACTTAGTCTCTCAAATAAGAGATTCGATTGTAGTACTTAGGGATAAAATCCACACAGACTGGTGTATTCAATTAAGAGTTTTAAGTGATTTGGGTCAAAATGACAAATCCACTATTATTGAAACATGAATTTTAAAAACTCATTTAAAATCCAGTGTTATTGAACTTGACATTTTATAAAGTACTCTGAAATCCACTGTTATTGAAAATATTTTAAGTTGTGGAGTTTTAAAGTTTTCAAGTGATTTTAGAGTGTTTGGGTGGAGTTTCTTAGTTAAAAAAATTAAAACTCAAATCTCATGGTTTTAGGTGATATACTAGAGTGGTTTAACAAAAATCATTTTATTCTCTGCAATTCTTTAAAATCATCTAAAATCTCATTAAAAATCAAATCGCCTCAAATTTTAGATTGAATACACTCCCCTAAAGGATTATACATTAGATTTGTAGTTTTCGAAGTAATGCTAGACAATTATAATTAAAGCAGTAAATGAGGTTATGATTAAAGCAAATAGGAACTTCTAAGTTGCAGCTTGTTCAGGCTGTGCTTTCCCCACGTAAAAATGGTGCTTCCAAGTCAAGTAAGCGTCAGGGAGGAGGAGAGGGATCAAAGCAAACAGAGGAGAAGGGTCCATTAAACCCTAAGAACTCAGCAAAACCGGGATAATTATGTTATGAATAGTACAATAAAAGATGTATTGTGGTGGGGATTGGGAGTCTTTTCTTATGTTTTAAAAATAAGCTCAGTGAGCATTTATTTGTGTTTGGGGTTGGGGTCTTTATGGTTTTATTTTGGTACTGCAGTGTATGCAGCTCTTGGTTATTCTTTTGGTTGGAATAAACATGATGTTTGTTATGCTTTTTGCATTTATATTAGAATACGGTAGATAGGGATTAAGAGGAACTTTGTGGTACAGTGGTCTGTGTTCAAGAATAAGGAGAAGCGAGGTAGACTGGGGTTAAATCAGATCATTGGGAGTTTGTTAATGTACAATGGAGTCTGTGGGCATCAGGTCTGGTCATTGGTCTCATTAAACCATGGGCAGACTATACGGTCACTATACGGGAGGAGTTTTGGAAACTCGGAAAGTGAGGTTATAAGTACGGCTACTTTATGGTTTGTACTAAGGTGGCATAAGGCAAGAGTTTTTATATGGTCTAAGCTTCTGGCTACTTCATGTGCTACACGATATATTTTAAATGGGGGTAGGATCGGGTCTTATATATGGCCTCTCATGACTTTGGACACAGGATTGCTACGTATTGTAGCTGGAATTTTTAAACAAGAATTGTTTATACACTATCTACAAATGCAAGAAGACAAAATGAGAATGAATGCTTTGGAATTCACTTTGGCAGGAAGTATAATGGAAAGTAACTCCTACTTGGAGACCAAAACTCTTTTATTAATCGGAGAGTATGGTAAAATTTTCCATATTCATAGGTTCAATAATTGGGATTGTGAGACTATGATGTTAAAGAAGGTATTGGCGTGGATTTTTTGGTTGAACTTTATGGTATGGTGGTTGAGATTTCAGGGTATCTTTAAGCCCAAATTAAACAGCTCTTGGGAGCCGCTTCGCAGTTTATATAATGAGAGCACTTAGTTGGAATTGCAGAGGAATGAGAAGTAATTGGACTATAAGTTATCTACGGGATATATGGCATAAACATAAACCAGACTTTTTATTTTTATCGGAAACTAAGCAAGATTTTGAGTTCGTTCAAGGGTTTCAGTCACATTTTGGATTTGATAATCTAGTCACAGTTGATCCAGTTGGACGGAGTGGGGGACTTGCGCTTTACTATAATAATGATTATCAGGTCAAGGTGCTATATACAAGTAATCGAATGATAGACGTGGAAGCAGTGACTTTGGGAAAAACGGTTTATTTGACATTTGTTTATGGGGATCCAGTCCAGGATTTGAGGGAACAAGTGTGGGAACGCTTGACTAGATATGGACTTTCGAGATCAGAACCTTGGTTTGTTATTGGTAACTTAAATGAGATTACGGGAAATCATGAAAAAGAGGGTGGATCTCTGAGGAGTGCGGCATCATTTGTTCCTTTCAACAATATGATTAGAAACAGTGGATTATTGGAGTTTCCTGCGAAGGGAAATAAAATGTCATGGCAAGGGCGAAGAGGTAAAGGAAAAGGGGCAGTAATGGTACGATGTCGCCTAGACCGTGCATTAGCGAATGAAGAATGGCACACCCTATTCCCATGCTCCCATACTGAATATTTGGGACTGGTGGCATCTGATCATCGTCCAGTGGTAGCTTATCTAGAAGATAAGGTTGTTCGAAGGAGAGGTCAATTTCGATTTGATAAGAGATGGGTTGGTCAGGATGGTCTAATGGAATCAATTACAATGGGATGGTCGGCATATAAGGAAGGCAGCGGAAATGGTATAGTGGATAAGATTAGTAATTGTCGGCACAAAATAGCAAAATGGCGGAAAAATAATCCACCTTTTGGGAAGGACAAAATAGCGGATTTACAGAAGGCTCTCGAAGAGGTACAAACTGATGATACTAGGTCGCAAGAGGATATATTGGAAGTATCCAGGAAGCTACAAGAGGCATATAAGGACGAAGAGGAGTATTGGCATCAGAAAAGTAAAAATATGTGGTATTCATCGGGGGATCTCAACACGAAATTCTATCATGCTCTCACTAAGCAACGGAGGGTACGTAATAGGATTGTCGGACTCCATGATGCAACAGGAAATTGGATTACGGAGGATAATGGAGTAGAGAAAGTAGCAGTAGACTACTTTGAAGAACTATTTAGTACCACCTCTCCATCAGAGTTTGACGATTTTCTATCTGAGATAGTACCATGGATTACTCCTCAGATGAACCAACGGTTATTGCGAATGGCGACGGAGGATGAGGTTAGGGAGGCGCTATTCATG
The DNA here is from genome assembly GCF_020379485.1 of Brassica napus. Lineage (NCBI taxonomy): Eukaryota > Viridiplantae > Streptophyta > Magnoliopsida > Brassicales > Brassicaceae > Brassica > Brassica napus. Next base: position 29,375,231 of record NC_063444.1, read on the forward strand.
ATGCATCCAGAAAAAGCGCCAGGCCCGGATGACATGACAGCTCTTTTCTTTCAACACTCATGGCATATTATTAAGAGTGATCTGGTGGAGATGGTGAACAATTTTTTGGTGACGGGGGAAATGGATCCAAGGTTAAACATTACTCATATATGTATGATTCCAAAGACAGAACGACCTACAAGGATGACGGAATTAAGGCCTATCAGTCTATGTAATGTAGGATATAAAATAATTTCAAAGGTTTTATGTCAGCGGTTGAAAATCTATTTACCCTCTCTAGTCTCAGAGACTCAATCGGCATTTGTGGCTGGTCGGTTGATCTCTGATAATATCCTTATAGCCCAGGAAATGTTTCATGGATTGCGGACTAATAAGGCATGTCAAGGGAAGTATATGGCGGTTAAAACGGATATGAGTAAAGCGTATGATAGGATAGAATGGGAATTTATTAAAGCACTTCTGCAGAAGATGGGCTTCCACCAACATTGGATTAAATTAATGATGGAGTGTATATCGTCGGTTCAATATAGGATCCTCCTAAATGGACACCCACGAGGTCTCATTGTGCCACACAGAGGCTTACGACAGGGAGATCCGTTATCCCCCTATTTATTTATTTTGTGCACTCAGGCGCTGATTGCAAATATTAGGAAGGCAGAGAGAGAAAAACAGTTAACAGAAATTAAGGTAGCCAGAGCATGCCCATCGGTCTCCCATCTGCTTTTTGCGGATGATAGTTTGTTCTTTTGCAAAGCTCAAAGGGAGGAATGTCATACTATTCTCAAGATTTTAAAGGAATACGAGGTGGCTTCTGGTCAATTGATAAATTTTGAAAAGTCTTCAATTCAATTTGAACATAAGATTGAAGACTCGCTCAGGCAGGAGTTAAGAGATATTTGGGGTATACAGAATTTGGGAGGGATGGGATCTTATTTAGGATTACCAGAAAATCTTGGAGGTTCTAAGATTCAAGTTTTTAGTTTTGTGCAGGATCGTCTAAATAATAGGGTCAATGGCTGGACTTTTAAATTTTTCACAAAAGGAGGAAAGGAAGTGATCATCAAATCAGTGATTACGGCACTGCCGAACCATACGATGTCTTGTTATCGTTTGCCTAAGGCAACTGCAAAAAAATTGACGAGTGCAGTAGCACAATTTTGGTGGAGTCCTGGGGGCAGTACAAGAGGGTTACATTGGAAATCATGGGACAAGGTATGTGTCAGCAAGGAAGATGGAGGACTAGGTTTCAAGGATATAACTGATTTCAATACAGCTATGCTTGGTAAGCAGTTGTGGAGGCTAATAGAAAAGCCAAACACTTTATTTTCTCGAGTTTTCAAGGGTAGGTATTATAGGAACGCCTCACCCCTGGAACCGATTCGATCATATTCTCCGTCATACGGCTGGAGGAGTATTGTATCTGCTAGATCTCTGGTAAGCAAAGGACTAATCAAAAGGGTGGGAACAGGATCTTCTATATCTGTATGAAACGATCCTTGGCTCCCAACCATTCGCCCGAGACCAGCCAATAAAAATCAACACAATTTGTATCCAGACCTTACTGTGGATTCCCTTATTGATTCCACTTCGCGAAAATGGAATTCGCAGGTTATTCGTACTTTGGTAGACCCACAGGATGTGAAAATCATAGAGAGCATACCACTGAGCAGAAACCAGTTGGTTGATAGGGAAGGATGGCATTTCACAAATAATGGAAAATTTACGGTTAAATCAGGATATCAAGTAGAGAGGATTTACCCGGATAGGGAAAGATCACCAGTATTAATTGGACCTACAGTTGATGTTTTGAAGGCATTTTGTTGGAAACTAGGGTGCCCACCAAAAATAAAACATTTTCTTTGGCAATTGGTTTCAGGGTGTGTTGCAGTTAAGAAAAATTTGCAGGTGCGAGGGATCCAAGGAGATATATGTTGTACAAGATGTGGAGCGGATGAGGAGTCGATTAATCATGTGTTTTTTGAGTGTCCTCCAGCAATTCAGGTTTGGGCGCTGTCAAAGATACCAACAAATCCAATTATTTTCCCAACAAGCTCTATATTTACAAACATGGATCACCTTTTCTGGAGAGTTGTTCCACCGATGGAGGATCATCACTTTGCTTGGATACTTTGGTACATCTGGAAAGGAAGAAATAATAAAGTTTTTAGTAATCTAGATATGGACCCTAGGGACACTCTTAAGTTGGCAGAAACGGAATCCGATCCACACTCTGGGCAGAGGCACATATTTTGAAGAACCAGAACACGAGAACACAGGTTCAGGCATCTCTGCCGTCAATTCCTGGAAGATGGTGTTTTACTGATGGATCATGGAAAGAGGGGGATATGTTCTCTGGTCAGGGTTGGTTCAGTACTTTAGAAGGTTTTGAAAGTCTAATGGGAGCCAGGAATGTAAGAGCTTCTTTAACTCCCTTGCATGCAGAGATGGAGGCGCTACTATGGGCTATGGAATGTATGAAGAATTTACGTCAATTCCAGGTTACGTTTGCAACGGATTGTTCTCAATTGGTGAAGATGGTTTCGGAACCAGAAGAGTGGCCAGCTTTTGCAAGTTATTTGGAAGATATCAAGAGTCTGAAAGAGAGCTTCACACGATCAGAGATTATACATGTACCAAGAACGCAAAATACAAAGGCGGATAACCTAGCACGCAGTGTCAGGAAACAAACGTCTTTCGTCGTTCACATGGATCAATATCTCCCGGTGTGGTTTACAGAGTCAATATGAGTCTGTAATGTTGTCGACAAAAAAAAAAAAAAGAGAGATTAAAGTAAATAATTGGTTTTAGGTTTTGAACTATTAAAGATAATAGCTAGATTCAGTGCTTTCTCGACAAGTATGCCTTCTATGAATTGTTAGGAGTTTATAATTATTGATTGTTCTTGAACTCAAACTTAATTTATAATCTATCAACTTTCGTTTGTTTAGATTATCTACTGATGATATCACTCAAATTATTCTTATGAGTGATTTGTACTCTCTCAAATATGAGGTCGAGTTGTAGCACTTAAAGATCGAATTCACAGGGAGTTAGGGCACACACTAGATCTAAATAGTTATTGATTAAGCTAGGCTAATAGATTATAAAACAGTAAATAGCAGTGGTGAGCAAGGTAGTTGCTCGATTGATTAATTGAGTTGTTTGATGGAAGGTTGGTTTGCTAGACTTAGGGTTTCTATTCAGACAATGAGGAATATAATGATATAGATTCTAAGTATATGTGGATATTCTAGAACTCAAACAATTAGAATATTCGATCAACTTTCGTATATTTAGACTATCTATCACCGGATCTAGGATCTCAGCTATCGCTTGTTGGTCCTGAGAAAGTGTCAATCGATTCCAAGAAAGGGATGTCGATCGATACACCTTTCAGCCCGTCGATCGATGCAACTAGCGAGTTGTCGATCGATGCAACTAGCGAATTGTCGATCGATGAACCTTCCAGGGAGCGTTATCGCACGGGTTCGACGTGTTCACTAGGTTTAACTAAATCAGCTTTTGCTTGTTTCTAGCAATCCTAGCACAAGTTAAACTAATCAGACAGAGAACCAAGCTTCCGCTTACGCCCTACTATCTATAGGCAAGGTCCTAGTTAGCTATTTTAGAACACATGCATTAAGAACAGTTTAATTGATTCATATCCTGACACTTAGAAATTATATATTTTGGGCTAATCCCTCGTGAATATCTGAACCCTAAATCTAACAAGATGAATCTATTCAAGCATGAAGTTTGTCACAAAATCATAAAATGAATAGATAAAAAATAGAAAGCAATATGAAAACCAAAGGAGTTCCAGAAGGACTCTAAAGGAATTCCTCCCTTATCTCCTAACATAAACTAAGAACAATGAAGTAAAGAAAGCGTAGCCGTCAACAATGGCTAACACATAAATAGAGTTTTAAGTCGTCCATGGGTATTCTGGTAATTTGTGGTTTCTTCTGGGCTTAAGTCGGCTTTGAAACATACTCGGCCCGTGTTCTGGAATCACCATCGATCAAAACCAAGGGTGCACCATAGATCGACGTTCCGTCATCTCCTCGACAACTCTCTCTAGCGAGACAGACTGGCCACTCTTCAGTAAAACGAGCATAGCTTCTGATCTAACCGCTGGGTTGACGTCAGACCAGTGGCATTGGAAAGACAGCTCAAATATATATCTTGTGTCAAATGATCAGCTCAATCGCACTGTAGGAAGGTCTCCATACATATCTAAACATCTGACACGTCATTGCAGTTCTACACTCAAAAAGCTCCAAAAGACCCGAAAATCACCACTTTCCTCCAAAACGTACATAAACCTGAAAACATACTAAAAAGACTCCAAAACAACTATAATATATTTAAAAACACCTATATACCATGGCTAAAAGTGGGTAAAATCCATGGTATATCAACACCCCAGACTTACTCTTTTGCTTGTCCTCAAGCAAAACAATGAGCATACTCTGGAAGAGGTTTGAAAACAGTAGAGACACACACAATTTTAAACTTACTATCATCATCTCTACAATGTTGCAACCACATCAAATCAATCTTAACTTAGAAGTACTTTCTATGCAATATCCTAACTTAACAACCAATTTCATTCATCCAGCTACTTAACTCATCATGTATGACTAACCCCTCTACTGACCTCATTTAATACATATAAATAAAAGGTGTAAGCTTTACCTTGAGAGTATCGATCAAAGGACACATGGACTCTTACGCAAACAAGTATCTTGATTTGCAGGTAACCTTTTCTGATTTCCTCTCTCTCTTTTCACTTCTGTCAGTCAATGTCTACTTCCTTTGCAGGGTATTTCAATTGTACTCTCCATTGACTGAGATAAAAGACATGCTTTCATGAATCAAGCCCTGATGATTGCCGCCACCAGGTCATGTTCACTTCTTTTTGACCTATATCTCTTTTCTAGAATTCTTAATGAATCAAGCGTTAATGGTTGCAGCCACCAAATCCTGTTCAAATTCTTTTTATCTCTTCCAAAATTCTTTATCAAGCAAGCCTTAATGGTTGTGGCAACCAAGTCATGTTCAAATCCTTTTCGATCTGAAGGGGAGAGAGAGGGGAACTATCAACACTTTTACCTTCCAGACTTGTAGGAGGAATCCGATCTAATGTATACCAAGCCCCGAGACAAGCAGATTAAGCTCAATTAGGTTAGAGGTCAGCTTTGGTTCCTTCAAACATTCTCTGCAAGTGTGGATAACTAGCAGGTGATCCACTTTAGCATCTCTAGTACAATCTGCAGTCAGTAAATCTAAGAATGGTGCTAGAGAGTGGTCAGATAATAAGTAAAATTGAAATAGTTCACCATTCCCTTCTTGACTCAATAAAACTCAATAAAACACATAATAATAAAACTCAAAATAAAACACAACAGCAGTAAACCTCTCACCAGACTTAAATAACACTGTCCCCAGTGTTTATCCCATCAAGGATTGGTAAGAAAATAAATCAAAAGTACTCAATGTAACAAGGAAATCGATATACCTGTTCGCTGATGTCGATGTCGATCAATATAAACATGTGTCTGTCGATCATTTTTGGTGTCGTACGGTTGATCAATGTCGACCTGGTCCCATCGGTCGATGGTAGGGCAATCAACTCCTTGGTTCTTCTTCTTCTCTTTTAAAAAAAGAATTAAACTCAAAATACATGTAATAAGTAATAATGAAACATTTTTTTATGATGAACAGTGTTCTGATACAGGAACACAGCTACAGTACGTAGCTACAGTGCACACAGCTACAGTGTCTCCCGATGCTCTGCTACAGTGCCAATCAGCAGTACTGCTACAATATCGTTCGTTGATTCACTACATGTCGATCGACGTTTCTACTATAGTGCCTCTACTACAGTGTCATCACTGTATAATTTTTTTTACCTGAAATCTTTAGAAAACAAAAAATCAGTAATAAATGAAAATAAAACCAAATTTAAAACAAAACTAACAGTGGGTTGCCTCCCACTCAATGCTTGTTTGACTTCTGGAGATCTGATTCAGTCCGGATGAGAATGAGAACTTGCTCCAAAACAAGTTTCAATGTCTACTCTCTGAAGGTTTATCATTCTTTTGTGAAAGCCTCCTCCATAGACTCTTCTTCTTTGTCTATCATCTCAGCAATAAGGAGTGGTCGAAGCTTTGCAAACGGATGTGAGAAACATCTACTACACACTCTGGATTTCCTGACACCATTTGAGAAGTGAGGAGTCAATGATAACTGAGGATCGCACTTGATCCTTTTTCTCTTCTTCCAATTCCTACTTTTCTTTCTCCCAGAATTGTCTGATTGTGTGGTGGTTTCTCCATCAAATAGATTTCCATACACGTCGAACTCCTTCTGCTCTGGTACGCGTCAAGTGTAGATCGATGGTACCGGGTCGATGTTGATCGATGCTGCTTCTATTGTGCTTTTGTCGACTTCACCTCTACATCTCAACCCTCTCTGAGAAGCTATTGCATATATATGATCATCAAACATCCCACTGTAGGAACCCAGATGCACACGTCTATCAGGTGGGATTGGAAATTCATCTTCAAACACAGTACAAGGAACCACAAACTTCACAGGGTCATGTATCCTATTCACTCTTTTGTGAAACGCATCAACTTCTTCTGCGCATATAGGTGGTCTCATATGTTTGTGGACAGCAAGCTGTGAGGCCTCGAACTTGTATATTCCCTCTTGAATCGGTTCCAGCTCAACTGTGTATCCTGGCAGCTCGTCCAACAGTGGATATCGATCGATATTATCGGGTGGGTAACGATCGATGTTCTCGGGTGGGTGTCGATCGACGATCTCGGATGGGTGGAGATCGATGATGTAAGGTGGGTGTCGATCGATCTCATCAGGTTGGTGTCGATCGATGATAGGACTTTGGTGAAGTTTCCATATCTCCTCTCGAAGTATGCTGATCGTCATCAAGCTTCTTCGTAGAATTCTGATCCATATCTTCAAGCCATTCCTCCAGCTCCAAGTAGTCTTCCATAGTAACTTCTCTACTCAAATCCAAATCTCCAGGCTGTTCTCCATCCTTTAACTCCAAGAATTCTTCTAGCTCCAAGAAATCTTCCATGGTGTTCACTTTTTCTACATTTGGGGTAGGATAACAACTTGATACATTAGTGCTCTTCTGTGTCGAGTGTCCAAGGTTCTAAGGACAACTCGATCTTTCAGGGATTACGAGTGGTATTGATCGATGACAAAAGTATGAGTTGATCGCTGTGTCGATCGCTGCTGAGGTGCTGGTGTTGATCGATGTTGAGGTTCTAGTTTCGATCGATTCTGAGGTCGCGGTGTTGATCAATGCTGAAATCGTAGTGTTGATCGATGTTGACAGCAACAACAACAGCTCACATCGGTGTTGATCGATGCTGAAATCATAGTGTTGATCGATGCTAAAATTGTAGTTTTGGAAGGGGTCCTGACCTACCCAATCATACCACTCTTGCTTCAGGTCAAAGTCATTCATTTCAGCAACAACAATCACATCAGAGATCACAGCACCCTGAGCATTAATTAATTGTTCTGCGCTGTTGCGAGTGCGACCTTCTTCGTCTCTTAACAACCCATTCTCATCAACTTTAAGTATGTGCATTTCGATCCTCTCTGTCTCCCCGCAGGTGGTGTCGTTTTTCACTAGATGAACATTGTCGGAATGAACAGTGTCTGGATGAACAGTGTCACGGTGAATATTGTCGCGATGAACAGTGTTGCAATGAACAGTGTCATGATGAACAATATCGATCGATGAGGGATGAACAGTGTCGATCAACGAGGGATGGACAATGTCAAACGACGAGGGATGAACAGTGTCAATCCACGAGGGATGAACAGTGTCGATCGACGGAGAATGAACAGTGTCGAGATGAACAATATCTCGATGAATAGTACCAAGATGAACAGTACTGGAGTGAACAATACCTGGTGAACAGTGTTGTCCGACACAAGATGAATAGTGTCATTCGATGCTTGGTTCACGCTGTCGATCGCTGTTGCTTGGAGGGTGTCGATCGATACTTCCCTCGTAGACTTACATATCGTGCGTGAATCAGCAGGCTCCTTCTTTGAAGAACCCAAAAACTCTCTCCTCATTGGTTCCTGGTACTAAGATATGCACCTGAAAGAAATTAAGAAAAAAAAATTATTAGTTTTTTTGAGTAACCGAAAAACCTAGACTTAATCTAACTAAACAAGATCTAATGGCGATCGAAGCTCCCCGGCAACAGTGCCAAATTTGATATCACTCAAATTATCATAATGAGTGATTTGTACTCTCTCAAATAAGAGGTTTGTAGCACTTAGGGATCAAATTCACAGGGAGATAGGGCACACACTAGATCTAAATAGTTATTGATTAAGTTAGGGTAATAGATTATAAAACAGTAAATAGCAGTGGTGAGCAAGGTAGTTGCTCGGTTGATTGATTGAGTTGTTTGATGGAATGATGGTTTGCTAGACTTAGGGTTTTTATTTAGAAAATCAGGAATATAGTGATATAGATTCTAAGTATATATGAATATTCTAGAACTCAAACAATTAGAATAGTCGATCAACTTTCGTATATTTAGACTATCTATCGCCGGATCTAGGATCTCAGCTGTCGCTTGTTGGTTCTGATAAAGTGGCGATCGATTCCAAGAAAGGGATGTCGATCGATACACCTTTCAGCCCGTCGATCGATGCAACTAGCGAGTTGTCGTTCGATGCAACTAGCGAATTATCGATCGATGAACCTTCCAAGGAGCGTTATCGCACGGGTTTGACGTGTTCACTAGGTTCAACTAAATCAGCTTTCACTTGTGTCTAGCAATCCTATCACAAGTTAAACTAATCAGACAGAGAACCAAACTTCCGCTTGCGCCCTACTATCTATAGACAAGGTCCTAGTTAGCTATTCTAGAACACATGCATTAAGAGCAATTTAATTGATTCATATCATGACACTTAACAATTCTATATTTTGGGCTAATCCCTCATGAATATCTGAACCTTAAATCTAACAAAATGAATCTATTCAAGCATGAAGTTTGTCACAGAAATCATAAACTGAATATATAAAAAATAGAATGCAATATGAAAACCAAATGAGTTCCAGGACTACTCTGAAGGAGTTCCTCCCTTCTCTCCTAAAGTAAACTAAGAACAGTGAAGTAAAGAAAGCGTAAAGAAAGTGTTAAGAAAGTGTAGCCGTCAACAATGGCTTAGAAAACACATAAATAGAATTTTAGGTTCTGGTATTTTGGTAATTTGTGGTTGCTTAGAAAACACATAAATAGAAAACATACAATGGCTTAGAAAACACATAATGGGTATTCTGGTAATTTGTGGTTGCTTCTGGGCTTAAATCGGCCTTGAAACATACTCGCTCCGTGTTCTGGAATCACCGTCGATCGACACTGATACGCCCTAAGATAGGAACACTCGACCGGTAAGGTTTGGATATGAACTCCGAAGGAGAACTGGTGGAATGAAGGGTCGCACAGCAGTTGCGGAATGGCTGCTGCTATTCCCGAAGCCAATTTGTTTCCTGATATGACGCACATGTCCAACAAAAGGGCAGTCTCGATCCGTTTTTTGATATGACGCACAAGTCCAACAGGAAAGAGAAGTTTACTTGGAGCTAACCACACGAAGAAACAAGAAATGTTCTAATCAAAGAACAAAGAGTATAAACTCAAAAGAAGAAGGGAAAATCGATTGTTTTATTAATAAGAGAGTTAATATATTTATACCAGATGAGTCAAAGAAAGACATAAAGAAATTGTAGAAAACCACACCTAGAAAATACAAAAATTGACTAGAAAATAATAAATAAGTCAAAGACACTGATTTTGTTGAAAAACATGCATAGGAAATAAAAAAGACTGACTGAAAATATTAAAGATAGTCAAAGACTACAGTTCCCATGCGATCTGGTCAAGATGACCCTTTGCCTACTGTCCAGGTTCATCCGAACGAGTCTGGTCCATGGCGGTAAGGAGTAGGACGTGGGTTGTACGTTCCGGGGCGCATCATTCACTTTCTCTTCAAAAGGATTTGTCCACAAATCTGACTCTCCTGGATCAAAAGGAAATGTGGGTGGAATAGAGATCAAGTTCACATTACCACCTTTATGCAGCCATGGTAGTTGTGCAAGCCACTTTAGCTTGGTCACTCCACGCCCATCTCTTACCTTGTCAATCACGTGATAGTTTCTTTGAGTTATATTTCCAGCATCATACTCTTTAGAATGAAATGACCATACCTCCAAATACTGCAGGTCATCCCGAACGTTTTTGATGCAACCAACATCCAGAAACTTATACTGAAATTTTCTTCCGATATATGGCTTCAATTCTTCAAACAACAGAGCCTTTGCTTTGGCGGCTGGATTCCAGAAAGCTGATTCTCCAAAGACAAAATCCACAGCTTCGGTTATCTTTGATTGCACTTGTGAGTTAAGAACCGATAACAACCCTCCCCTCTTCCGTGTTTGATTCGCCAAGAGATGCCCAAAGCTTCTTCTCCCCATATTCTACTTCCTTCATCTTCTCAAAACAAAGGATGTATGGTTTAGGTCGTGAATAATGAGACTTTTAAAAATATCATCAAAATGGGTTCTGGTTGAAATCCGAAACAGTTCTTCCTTTGCAGCTTCTTTAGTCTCCTTAGGATCTGATTGCTCAATTGTTTCTGGCCGTGCCTCCTCATCAAAGATTGGACCAAGATCATAGCTTAATGGTCTCCTAGTGACAAGAAGTGAATCTTGCGTTGGATTATCGAATTGCTCTTCCTCCTCATCAAAGATTGGACCAAGATCATAGCTCAAGGTCTCTTAGTGACAAGAAGTGAACCTTGAGCCTGGTTTTCCGGATCTACAAACCAGTCTTCCCCTGCTAGCCTCCTTGATTCTGGTTTTTCATGGCTAGGCACATATCGCTTTTTTCGTGTCTCCAACTGATCCATTATTTTGTGGATCGGAGCAAACTTAGCATCGATCATCTGCATAAATTCACTTATGAATTCTTAAACAGTGACTATATCATTCCGCCTCTTGAATGACATGTTGTTGAAAAGATGAAGGATAGATGGGTAGATGAGAAGATGGATAGATAGTACCGGTTGAGTGGCGTTGATACCACTTGATACGCCCTACGATAGGAACACTCGACCGGTAAGGTTTGGATATGAACTCCGAAGGAGAACTGGTGGAATGAAGGGTCGCACAGCAGTTGCGGAATGGCTGCTGATATTCCCGAAGCCAATTTGTTGCCTGATATGACGCACATGTCCAACAAAAGGGCAGTCTCGATCCGTTGCTTGATATGACGCACAAGTCCAACGGGAAAGAGATGTTTACTTGGAGCTAACCACACCAAGAAACAAGAAATGTTCTAATCAAGTAACAAAGAGTATAAACTGAAAAGAAGAAGGAAAAATCGATTGTTTTATTCATAAGAGAGTTTACATATTTATACTAGATGAGTCAAAGAAAGACATAAAGAAATTGCGGAAAACCACACCTAGGAAATACAAAGATTGACTAGAAAATAATAAATAAGTCAAAGACACTGATTTTGATGAAAACATGCCTAGGAAATAAAAAAGATTGACTGAAAATATTAAAGATAGTCAATGACTCCATTTCCCATGCGATCTGGTCAAGATGACCCTTTGCCTACCGTCCAGGTTATCCCAAACCAGTCTGGTCCATGGCAGTAAGGAGCAAGACGTGGATTGTACGATCCAAGGTGCATCAGACACAAAGGGTGCACCGTCGATCGACGTTCTGTCATCTCCTCGACAACTCTATCTCGCGAGACAGACTGACCACTCATCTGTAAAACATGCATAATTCTGATCTAACCGTTGGATTGACCTCATACTGGTTGCATTGGAAAGCTAACTCAAAGCTCTATTCTGTGTAAAACGATCAGCCAATCGCACTGTGGGAAGGTCTCCATCCAAATGTAAACAAATGACACGTCAGTGCAGTTCTGCACTCAAAAGGGTCCAAAAGACCCCAACATCACCACTTTCCTCCAAAACGTACCTAAACCTGAAACATACTAAAAAGACTCCAAAACAACTATAATGTATTTTAAAACACTATATACCATGGCTAAAAGTGAGTAAAATCCATGGTATATCAACTGACGAGATCTCTGATCTCAACTTTCATTTGTTAATCAAGAGAAAGTGTCGATCGATGGTTCTATATGAATATCGATCGATATTTATTCTATCAGGCTTTACGAACGGTTTTGAAAGGTTCTCTAACCTCCTAGACCAACTTTCGTGTGTATCCAGTATATTAGACCATACTAGATTAGTTTCAGGTAATTAATTAATCTTCCGCTTGCGCTAATTAATCCTAAGATCTAAGTTCATGGTGATCATCAAGCCTAGACTTAGCAGTAAGAAAAACTAGATGAAGAACTATTAAGTTCCTAATTAATATTCATTTCAGCAGTACATAGATCAACCTTTGAAGAACCCTAATCTAACAGTAAGACTACTCAGACATATTCATAAGCAACATTATGATGGTCTGAATAACAATAATATAAATATGAAAAGCAAACAAGTAGAGTTATAGAACAAGAGTGCATAAGATATTCTCTGTTTATGAAGTTCAGATCTCTATCTCTAATCCTATGCTCTCTTCGTAGTGTAGAAATGTCTGTCTCTACAAAATGTATCTCTAAAAGGTCTCTCTCTAGGTAAAATATGAAAAACCCTAGTAAATAGCCTAACATGCGGTCAAGGACTAAAAGTGTAATATCTTGGAACTTCAGGCTAAAAATCGTAATTTCCTTAAATCATCATTAAACATTGATAGTGATCCGTCGATCGATATTTTCTCTCATAATCGGCTCCTCCTTCATGTTTTCAGCAATGCTTTCATAGAAGCTCCAAAATGCTCCGAAATCATCACTTTGTTCCATTGAACACCTGAACATGTAAGTACTCTACAAAGACTCCAAAATGCATATAAAGATTCTAAAAACATATGTAAACCATGGGTAAAAGTGGGTAAAATCCAAGGCCTATTAACTCTCCCAGACTTATCCTTTTGCTTGTCCTCAAGCAAAATATAGGACATTGGTCTGAAAAAGGTTTTAGAAACAGCAGAGATTCACAAAATTTAAAATTACTATTCTCACTTCTGCAATTATGATAAGTGGAAATGAATCATTACTAACCTTAGATGATTCAATGTACTACACCAGTGACAAAAAAAAAAGATTCAATGTACTACACTCTAGCTTAGTCACCATTACCATTTATCTCAAAACTCTACTGATACCTCCTGACATACCCCTCTACTGACCTCATTTCTGCATAAAGTAAATGTGTAGGCTGCATCTTGGAAGTATCGATCAAGGGATACATGGAATTAACTTAAGCAAGTATCTGGGCCTACAGGCCCCTTTCTGTTTTTTCCTCTCTCTTCTCTCTTCTCTGAATCCGATTTTTTTATTGGCAAAGTTGTAGGCGAATAATGGGGTCATAGGAGATGCTCCTAACCCTCGTTTCCAAACAATGTGTGATCATTCTATTAGAGTAAAATAATGGGGTCGTAGGAGACACTCCTACCCTTATAAACCGCAAGAAATCATTTCAATCTTTTTGTAAAATGGATGCTGAAGAGAGGTGGAAGGTGAACTAGGGACACTAAGTTTAATACCTTCTAGATTTGCATAAAGATTCTGATCTAATGTATACCAAGCCCCAAAACGAGCAGGTAGAGTAGATTAAATTTGGAAGTCAGATTTGGTTTTCCCAGAATTCTCAATGAGTGTGGATGTGAGTTACATGTGATACACTGCGGTGTTTCCATCTAATACATCATGCATTTAATAAATATAGGTGGTGCTAGAGAGTGGTTGGAGTAGTAATTAAATGGAAAAAAATTATAATCTCTTTCTTGACTCAGTAAAACTTTTTATTTAAAAACTTTTGCAGAAATTTATTTTTAGTTATATAAAACTCAAAACAAAACTTAGCATTAGTAACTACCTCACTGAGGACATTGACTCAATAAAACTCAATGTCCTCGGTGTTATTTTGTCTAAGATTGGTTAAGAAATAAATCAAAAATTCTGAATAAATACTAGACTCAATGTCCTCTGTCTCGAGCGTCGATTGACACCGTGACTTTGGTGTCGATCGATGACGCCGAGACAGAAATTCTGCGTCATCGGATCATGTCATAGGGTCTAACTCATCAGATCAGTCAGCATTGTTAGCTGTATTAGACAATCCAAACACACATAAAAATCAGAAAATAGATAGTCTCAAGTCATAGCATAAGAAAATAAGTACAAACATAAATTCTAATAGTCCAAAAAAAAAATGTAAGTGGATAACAGATAGAAAGATGAGGACTAATCCTCATCGTTGTCGTCGTCTGAGTCGAAGTGACCAGAAGCCATGTGTCCCCAAAAGTCTGACTGTCCAGGAAGGGCGGGGACGACGCAGCGTGAGTGCTCGCGGTTCTGGAACCGGTAGATGTCACAGTAGATGTCACAGAGTGTGAAGAGAAGGATCATGTATCTGATGCCTCGGATGAAGAAAGTCAGTGTACCTTCTGTTGGGGAAAAATATTTCATGAAGAGATTACTCCAGCTTCCGGCTTCCAGGTTCCTGCCTCTAGGTTCCGGGTTCCTACCCCTGGGTCTGGGTCCCTTCCCCGGGGTCTGGGTCCCTGCCTCCAGCCTCCGACTTCCAGGCCGAGTGATTTATCCTGCCTTAGGATAAATGGAAATCTTTCTTTAATAAGATAACCAGCTTGGACAAGAGAGACTCTCCATAAATCCCAGAGAAAGAGAAAGTATTCCAATACATATGACCTCCCTTAAGAAAAAGGGAAATATTCTATTATCTAAGGATATAATGAATATTTCCAAATCCAAAGAGAGATGCATGACCTCCACTATAAATATAGGTTTCTAAACCTAAAGAAAGGGGTGAGAGACGTCCTTGACCAGAGCTCACAATTCCACAGCCGCCAAGGCAAGGTTCCATGCCTAGAAGACCTTCTTCTTCGACACGCCAATGATAGGCTGGTTCCGGCGATTACTATCAACCAGATGAAGTTCCATGCGCATTGCAGCACGTCTACAACTCTACTTGCTGGCTCAGGCCACGATCCCCAGCTCATCAGCAGGGTCCCTCCATGCTCACTGAAGCACCTCGACACATCATGCTCACTGCAGCATATCGACAGGTCTACCATCTGTTCCGGCCATGTTCCCCCTAGAACCGATGACTCCTACCAACTACAGAGCTACGTGCTCCCAAGGCTACGTGCCCATTAGGCCATGTGCCCACTAGAGCCCCGTGCTCCCAAGGCTACGTGCCCATTAGGCCATGTGCCCACTAGGGTCCCGTGCTCCCTAGGCTACGCGCCTCCATCAGGCTACGTGCCTCCATCAGGCTCCGCGCCCATCTAGGCTCCGTGCCTCCATATACATGAACTACAAACGGCTTGATCCCTCACTGAAGGGTACGTAGGCAATCCCCACTGAAGGATGCAGCTATAAACCCAAACACCTTCCACGGTTCCACACCTCAAGGACCGCCCCTGATGGTCGGAGCCATCAAATACAGATCAGAAGGCACCCAAGGACCGACCCTGGTAGTCGGAACCATCGATCATAGATCAAGAAGACCCTGGGATCTTCACTATCGGTAGGCGGCCCCCGCCTAACGACCAATCTCCCATGCTACTACTAAGGCATCAATGACATATACTGGCTCATACCCATATGGCAGTATCCTAAGAGCAGGATCTCCTGGTTTATCAACATCGAAGCAGGAGAATACACTCAACGACGTGTCTCCTTCCTCCTATCATTCCGTAGAGCTGAGCACAGATCGCTTGTACACAAAAATACCCTAACACCCTCGTTCATCCTCTTCACTCTATCGTTGGAGTAGTAGACATGCACCATGGCCATGAACTCTCGGATCATCTCATCTAGGTCTTCCTCAAGCCCAGTTGCCGTATAGTTGCCCAGTCGATGAAACTCGTGGGCTCGATGGTGACCTTCAGCCACTCATTGTAGAACATGCTGTCATAGTCATCCCAACCGTTCTCGATCACGCGGTGGGTGCAGTTTTTGTGTCTGGCAGCCTCGTTAGGATCGGCGTAATTCTCCCATGTCTCAATGGGTTCGCCTTCCCTTTCCCTTGGCCAAGGGTGGCGATCAAACACTGGTGGTGGTGCATTGGAGCTGCTGGGACGATCATAGCGTCTCTTTGTTACCTCGGCTAAAAATCAGTGGTCGATGTCGATCGATGAACGATTGTCAACATCGATCGTCAATCTTCTTGAATAATCAATTGAAAGAGGTATGGTATTGTCGATCGATGGTCGAACATGAAACCTGAAAAAACTCAAACATCGCAAATTAAATCCATTCAACACATTAGTCATATAATGCAGTCTTATACTCTTATCCTAACGTTCTATCAACCTAATTCATTTCAAATCGTACTTAAATCCGTGTTCTTTTTATCATCAAATATCAAATCTAGAAAATCTAAAAGTTAGAAGATTTTGAGGTCATACCATGTAGATCGGTTGATTGAGTGAACTAAACAGATAGGGTAGTGAAAATCGAGTGGATTAAGCGCAAGAATCACCAAAATCGGCTGAGAAACGAGAGAGAAACCGTCATAACGATTGGGCTTATTTTGGTATAAAATCGTAAGTGGGCTCTTAGCCGCGTTCTGGGCCCTTTCGGGCCATTTTCCGACTTAGGCGTTTTTACGATTTTATAAAAAGAGCGCTTTCGAAACGACGTCGATTCCGAAGAACATTCAAATTCCTCGTATAACGTAGGCAATTCGAGGTGTTCAGCTAACTGTTGCCGTTTTATACGATCTATCCGAATGTTATTCGAGAGAACGAGTTTTTGCGGTTTTTAAATCGTAAAGTTCCAACGGTGACTCCGATCGAGATGAAACAAGAGCAGGTTCGATCTAATCCCGAAGGGGGGGAGCTGCGAGGACGGGATGAAGATAGCACAATCGTTTCAGCTCGGCCATCCCCCGAACTGAACTAGTCCAGCTCGGCGGATGCCCGAGCTGGTCGCGTGTTCGATCCAGCTCGGCTGTCTGCCGAACTGGACTGGTCCAGCTCGGCGGATGGCCGAGCTGGTCGCTTGTTCGATCCAGCTTGGGCATCCCCCGAGCTGGACGGTGTGCTCTGCCCACCCTTCAATAAAATGGGAATAACTTATGCTATAGGATGCTGATTGACCTCAGACCGGTGGCATTGGAAATATAACTCAAAGCTCTATCTTTTGTCAAAAGATGGGCTCAATCAAACCATGGGAAGGTCTTCATCCATAGCTAAACATCTGACGTGTTTGTGCAGTTCTGCACCTCAAAAGGTCCGAACGAACGAGTTGGACTGCGTGTTTGGTTCCGTGATCCATTTCTCTTGAGCCCTTTGCTCATGAAATTTTGTCGAGAGTGTGTTGAGAAACCTTTCGTACAAAAACGTAATTTTTGGACGTTTATTTCGAGATAACCGTTTTTGACCCCAACAATGTTTGATTCTTGTTGTTGATAAAATATATCAAGAACTCGTCGTATAACCTTTTGAATAAAAATTATACGAAATTTTTATTGCGAGAAATATTTTCCGGGGACTTTCAGACATTGATTCCGTCTTGACCGATTTTGACCCCAACAATTTTGCGCAAGCTTTCGCTCGGTACTCGATGTCGTACTCGCTCAGCTCCATTGCCCATTTTCTAACCTTCCAGATTGACTGGGGCTATGCAAGATCGTCCGCAGTGGGAACGATGTAAGCACTACGACTGTATGGGACTGGAAATACGACCTTAGATTTTGTGCTGACATTTTGGCCGCAAGCGCCAGTTTTTCCATCGTCGGATAACGTGTCTCTTGATCGAGCAAAGTTTTGCTTACGTAAAAGATGGGCTTTTGCTCGCTGTGTTCCTCTCGGATGAGGACGCCGCTCACAGCCGTGACTGATACTACGATGTACAGGACATTGGTTCCCCTTCTATGGGTTTTGCGAACACCGGGGGAGTGGCCAAGTAGTGTTTCAGTTGTTGGAAAGCTTTTTCGCATTCTTTGGTCCACTCGAATTTCTTGTTCCCCTTCAAGGTGTCGTAAAAAGGCAAACACTTATCCGTTGATCACGAGATAAAGCGGTTGAGTGTTGTGACTCTCCCGGTTAATCTCTGCACCTCTCGCTTCATTCTCGTGGATGCCATTTCGATCAGAGATGTGATCTGTTTCGGATTGGCCTCGATTCCGCGGAAGGTGACGAGATACCCCAGGAATTATCCCGATGCTACTGCATACCTACACTTTGCGGGGTTAAGTTTCATATTGTGTGGGTTTAGCCTTTTAAAGCATTCTTGGAGGTGACCGATATGATCTTGCTCCTGGTGGGATTTTACGAGCATATCATCGATGTACACCTCCATTGTTTTTCCAAGTTGTTCGGAGAACATACGGTTGACGAGTCGTTGATAAGTTGTGCCAGCATTCTTAAGACCGAATGGCATCACCCTGTAGCAGTAAGTGCCGCGGTCAGTTATGAATGCAGTTTTCTTTTGATCGTTGGGGTTCATCATGATCTGATTGTACCCGGAGAATGCGTCCTTGAAGGACAAGAGTTTGTTCCATGCCGTCGCTTCGACCAAACGATCGATGTGTGGCAGTGGGAAGCTATCCTTTGGACATGCCTTATTGAGATCGGTGAAATCGACGCACACACGCCACTTTCCGATTTTCTTTTTGACAATGACTGGGTTAGCGACCAGTCAGGATACCCCAACTCTGTTATATATCCAACTTTCAGGAGTTTTTCGACCTCGTCGTTAACCACACCAGCGCGTTCTGGTCCCAACTTTCGTGTCTTTTGTTTGACAGGTTTGAAAGTTGGGTTTAGCTGATGTGTTCTTGATCATCATACCTTGGTCGATGAGGCTGATCCGGGTCGCATTAGACTGGTCGAAAATACTAGATAATATTTTGTGGGCCTACAGAACAGCTTTCAAAACCCCTTTGGGGGGAGAGCACCATTCCATTTACTCTACGGAAAAGCTTGTCATTTACCGGTTGAGTTAGAACACAAAGCAGGTTGGGCAGTAAAACGGATAAACTTCGATATCAAGCTAGCTGCTGAAAGGAGACGGATTCAACTTAACGAGTTAGATGAAATTAGACACCTTGCATATGCAAATTCAAAATTATACAAGGAAAAAGCAAAAGCCTATCATGACAAGAGAATCATCTCCCGACATTTCGAACCTAACGACCAAGTACTCCTGTACAACTCCCGTCTGACACTTTTTCCTGGAAAATTCCGTTCTCGATAGACAGGCCCGTACACGGTCAAAGAAGTACGACCTAATGGAGCCATTACCTTAGTAGGCAACGAAGGAAAGGAATTCATAGTCAATGGACAGAGAGTAAAACACTAATGGACAGAAGCAACTATCCCGGACAGTCAAATCCTACGATTGAACTCCCCAATCGCCGAGTAGCTCTATTTGAAAGTCAAGCTTATGACTTGAAATAAGCGCTGAGTGGGAAGCAACCCACTGATTCTTTTGGAAATTTTGTTTAGTTTTTAGATTTCTCTCCTTTATATATATATATATATATATAATAAAAATAATAATATAATAAAAATTTACAAAATTAGCTACCAAAATTAGCGACGCCCGTCGATCGACATTCATACCTTGCTGTCGATCGACTGCCAATGTCGAGACACAGGCCTATTAAAGTCGACTCCTTGTCGACTTCGCCCTAAAATCGCAAAAACACTCGGAAACCACAACCCTTTGATATCTCTCTCGTTTCTAAACCAATTTTGCCTGTTCTTGAGCCTAATCTACTCGATTTTCATCTCCCTATCTGTTTTGTTCACTTAATCAACCGATCTACAAAGCATGACTTCGAAATCTCTTAATCTTAAGGTTTTCAAGGGTTGATACTTGAGATGAACCGGAACTCGAAATTGTGACTCAACTTAACAATCTTAGGACTGCTAGAGCAATGAGAAACGGGTATTGTACTGATTTATGTGCCTATAACTTCATATGAAATCGAATCGGGATGTTGATTTTTTGCAGGTTTCAGACTGAACCGTCGATCGACAAGACAATAACAACGTCTATCGACATTTCATTCAGTCCATCGATCGATCTCGACAATCCTGTGTCAATCGACATCGATCCGCATCTCATCGACATTCTTGCCAACTTCTAACTCTTCTCTTTTGATCTTTGCTTGCAGATGACAGACAGTGAGAGGAGAACAAAGAGACGTTTCGATCGTGCCAGCAGTTCCGACGCACAACCGGAACTGGACAGCTATCCTTGGCCGAGAGAGAGGGAAGGGGTACCCCTCGAGACCTTTGAGCACTTCACTGACCCTCACACTGCTGTCAAAGACATCAAGTGCACCCACCGTGAGATCATGGACGAGTGGGACGACTATGAAAGTTTGTTCTACAATGAATGGCTGAATGTCTCCATCGAGCCCACACGTTTAATACTGGGCGACTATACGGAGACTTGGGCTCGAGACGGATCAAGAGGAGCTGATCAGCGAGCTGGGTTTGGGTACTATGGCTACACACTCTTACGACCTGTACCTCGAGATGGTGAGACAGTTCAGTGCTGGTCTTTTACGCCAACGATCGGGTGAGAAGGGTGAGCAAGGGCATACTGACCTTCATCGTCCAAGGCATTAGATACAGGTTACCTCTCCTCACACTCTGTGACATCTACGGGTTCCAGAACCGCGATCGCTCACGTTGCATCGTTCCACCTTTCCTCAGACAGTCAGTGTTGTGGGGACATTTGGCATCTGGCTACTTCAACTCCGGCACAGCCACTCAGACCGACATTCATCATCCCACCTTACACTACTTCCTCAAGGTCCTTGCCAACACGCTGTTGTGCAAGATGGAACCGAAAAAGGTTCGGGTACAGGAGCTCAAAATGCTCTACTACACGGTGAGGAGTCTAGTCCCATTTGGTGAGATCGTGGAGCCAGTGGACGACCTTTGGCCCAACCTTGGGGCTGTTTTTGCTGAGCACTTGATGAAGCTGAAGATGAAGCCGATCGGAGGCAGGAGACTGAAGAAGGAGCGAGTTGGGAGTCTTCCTACTCTGACCTTCATGCACCTTGGTATCCCTCTGGCAGAGGCTACAGTCATCAGGACCCGAGCCTACATGGACGCTGAGCATCTGACGTATGCGCAATGGATGAAGGACGACTGTTTCTGGAGTTTCAGAGATGCCACACGTACATACTTGCTAGAGTTGCCACAGCGGTATGTCACCGATCTTCAGAGCGACCTCGCTCAATTTGAGTTCCATCCAGACCCACTTCTCCCCCGCAACCCGGCGAACATACCTCACAGACGTCCCATGCCTCGAGCGGCCAGAGCAGCTGAACGATCCCAGCCGGTGGTCCTTGACTTCCCGCACATCCCTGACATTTCCATGCAGGATCATGGAGACTTCCAGCGCATTGTTGTGGACTCCCTTCACGCCATCTGGGCGAAGGTGTCACAGTGTCGCTGTTTCTCGAGAGGGAGTATGCGCGCCAAATCTCCATCAGCTGCAGGTCCACCAGGCAAGCCCAACGATGAGTCCGATGAGGACACCGAGGAGGATTAGCCCTCCTATTTCTATCCCTTAGCTATTATGCTTTATTTCTATTTTCGAACATTTAGGATTCGTGTTTGAACTTTTATCATTATGCTATGACTTTAGATTATTTATATGCTGACCTTTATGTGTGTTTGGATTGTCTGACAGAGCTAACTTGGTGGAATGATCTGATGAGTTGGACCAAAACACGCTAACCATGGTGCAGAGTTTTTTTGTCTCTGCACTGTCGATTGACACCAACACTACGGTGGCGATCGATACTGATGTTACATTAGCGATTGACACCAAGGTCACGGTGGCAATCGATGCTAGGGACAGACCGGTACGAAATTCCTTCTTAAAATATAACATTTGCTTTAAGTATTTATGATTTATTCCAGAACATAACTTAGACTAACTATCTCTGGGGACAGTGTTGTTTAAGTCTGGGGGAGGAGTTTACTAACATTGCATTCTATGTTAGCTTTTATAAAAAGAAAAATAAATAAATAAATTTGGGTTTTATTGAGTCAAGAAAGAGATTATGATCATATACGATTTGATTACTACTCTAACGACTTTCTAGCACCATCTAGATTTACTACCTGCATGATGTATTAGATAGAAACACCGCAGTGTATCACATAATGCTCACATCCACACTTGCTAAGAATACCTGGAGAAACCAAAGCTGATCTCCAACCTTAATTTACTCTACTTGCTTATCTTGGGGCTTGAAATACATTTGATCGAAATCCTCCTGTAAGTGTGGAAGGAATTAAACTTAGTGTCCCTAGTTCTCTCTCCACCTCTCTTTAGCATCAATAATTATAAAAGATTGAGATGATTTCTTTCGGTTTAGAGGGGTAGGAGTGTCTTTTGCGACCCCATTATTCTACTCTAATAGAATGATCACACATCGTTTGGAAGCGAGGGGTAGATACATTATCGGTGACCCCACTATTCGCCTACAACTTTGCCAAAAAAAAAAATCTCGATTCAGAAAAGAGAGAAGAGAGACGGAGAATTAGAAAGGTTTACCTATGGATCCAGATACTTGCTTGAGTTGATTTCACGTGTTCAGTGATTTATATTCGCAAGATGTAGCCTACACATTTACTTTATGCAGAAATGAGGTCAGTAGAGGGGTAGCTATTAGTTAAGTTGTGTTACTATATGGTATGGTGACTAAACTAGTGTATAGTACATTGAAAGCATCTAAGGTTAGTGATGAATCATTTCCATCTATCATAAATTGCAGAAGTGTGAGTAGTTGATTTTAAATCAAATGAGTCCATGCTGTTTAAACCCTTCTCAGACACTTAATTTTATGTTTTGCTTGAGGATAAGCAAAAAGATAAGTCTAGGGGTGTTGATATGTCATGGATTTTAACCACTTTCAACCATGATTTATATATATTTTTAGAGTCTTTTACATGCATTAGGAGTCTTTTCAGAGCTTTTACAGGTTTACGTACTCATTTGAGGGGAATGGTGATTTCGGAGCATTTTGGAACCTTTTGGAGAGTTACTAAGGCGGATCAATTATTTGTTATAACCATCGATCGACAGATCACTTCCACCATTGATTGACAGAGAGCTACGGATGTCGATCAACGGCGAGCCATCCGTGAGAACAGCATTTAAGGAAATTACAAGTTTTACCCAAAACCCCAAGTTATTGCACCATAAGTCTATGGTGCATGTTAGGCTATTTATTAGGGTTTTGTATCATTTTGGAGGCAGACCTTCTTGAGACTTCTTCCACCATTGTTACACACTTGAAGAGGAGGTATACTTGATAGCTTGAAGAGTTTAGTAGAGGAGAGAGAGATCTGAGCTTCATAACATAGAAGATCTTGAACTCCCTTATTTCTTACTTTGTCTTGTTACTTTTCACACTCATTTCACTTTAAGTATTATTCAGACCATCATGACTATGTTTCTTATGAATATGTCTGAGAACTTCTATTGTTAGATTAGGGCTCTTCAAGGGGTGATTTATGTATTGCTAATATGAACTGTTGTTAGGATTTTTAATAGTTCTTTCATCTAGTTAACTCTTAATGCTAAGTCTAGCGCAAGCGGAAGCTTGGTTAATTTCTTGAAACTTAACTAGTATGATCTAATTTACTAGATACACATGGAAGTTGGTCTAGAAAGTCAGAGAACCTAATCAAACCTGCTCGGTCTAAAAGGTGTATCGATCGATATTCTTATTGAATCATCGATCGACACTTTCTCAAGATCAACAAGCAACAGCTGAAATCTTAGATCTAGACATCAGATAATTTAAACAAGCGGAAGTTGATAGATTATATCTAAAGTTTGAGTTCGAGAACATAAAATTAATAGTTCCTAAACAACTCTGTTACAATTACGATCTTGTCATACCAGAGAATTTACCCAAGTCTAACCCCTTCCCAAATCAGTTTACAACCTAAAACCATTCAATTGAACAAATACTTTTCTCGATAACCAATTTACTGCTTTAAACATAATTGTCTTGCTTTATTTCGAAGACTACAAATCTATTGTATAATCGTATAGTCTCTGTGGATTTGATCCCTAATTATTACAACTGAACCTCTTATTTGAGAGAGTAATTCACTTCTAGGGTAATTTGACTGATATCACATTCATACGCATCAGATGTATCATAAAAATCAACACATATCAAACATGTTAGCTAAAATCGCACAACAATTCTAAACCCAATAAACTGCATCAGCTACCCTATCACAACCCATATCCGAGGCTCGAGTAACCGGAGGAAGCGGGTCATAAGCACCTGATCATTGGGTAAACTCTCCAATTTCGTCTCAGACTCAGCCAATAACATTATTACCTTGTTCATATTCATTTCCATGTCCTCACTGCTATCACTATCCCCGCTATGCTTTCCTCCGTCTTCGCTTCCACCGCCACGATTATCTCCTATGTTGTTAGTGTCATGTCGCCTTGTCGATTGGGGCGGAGAAAATATGTGGTGATGGAAGACTGAGAAACATAAGAGGCAATTTCCATTGATAGGACTTCCGTTTAATTGATCACGATCGGCAATTTATCAACGGATGCCATTGAATTAGTCTCATTCATCGAACTGTGGCCAGACTCCATTGTTACCGGCTTAGCCTCGTCGGCTCTGTGAGCGATCTAATTGATTTAGTCTTTCTATTAAACAAACTATGTTATACCTGTCATAGTATAAAAATGTATAATACGTACTAATGGCATTAGTTGGCTGGTTGAGATGATCTGTGAGTTTGCCACATTAGCAATAATGACAAAATCCTACTATATATTAATTAAGAAGTCACTTTATTCACTTTTGCTTACGTTTCCATCATAGGTGAAGTCTTACAAAATTGTTATAATTTGATTGGTCGATGATTTTTAATTTTTATTTATTTTATTTAGGTCTAAAAAGAAAGATAAGTCTATAACTAATTAATATCTCTTGCCAAATTATTTACATAATATTACATATAATTATTTATGGTAACTAATTGTTTAAATTATAGAAATAGAAATAAATTGATCATTTTCTATATTTATAAAATAAATAAAATAATAAACGACAAACTGTTTATATAAATTAATATAATGATTTTATATTCTTATTTAAAAACATTACATTTTGTGTAAATTATCTCTCTTTTTCTTACATCATTTTGTGTAAATTATCATAATAACTATTAACATCTTCTAAAGTTCATATTACGTTCTTTATAAATCATCTATAAATTTTTTTTATCAAATTATTTATCTTGGCTTATTGTATATTTTAAATTATTATAAGAGTTTGTATGTCATCTATGAGAGCTTATAAATTAATTTATAAAATTAATTTTAAAATCTCATTCTACCATCCTACTATATATTAATTGATAAGTGACTTAATGGACCTTTTCTTATGTGTCGTTCATATATGAAAGTAAAAATTGTTATAAATTGATTGGTTGATATTACTTAATATAGATTAATTTTTTATATTTTTAAAATACATAAAATAATAAACGACAAACCGTTTATATAAATCAATATAATAATTTTATATTCTTATTTAAAAGCTTTATATTTTATATAAATTATCATAATAACTATTAACATCTTTTAAAGTTCATATTATATGCTTTATAAATCATCTATAAAAATATTTATCAAATTATTTATCTTGGCTTATTGTATATTTTAAATTATCATAAGAGTTTGTAAGTCATCTGCAAGAGCTTATAAATTAGTTTTTAAAATATTTTTTTAAAATCTCATCCTAAAATCTTGTGTCGATCATTTATGAAATTTTTTAAAATTGTTACAAATTGACTGGTCGATAATTTTTAATTTTATTTATTTTTATTTTAATTAGATTTAATAGAAAAAAATAAGTCTCTAAACAGTTAATATCACTTGCCAAAAATCTACATAATATTACAAATAATTGTTTATGGTAACTATTTGTTAAAACTATAGAAAGATTAATAATGTTTGATCAATTTTTTATATATTTGTAAACTACATAAAACAATAAACAATGTTTTTTACTAAAATTGATATAATAAATTTTATTCTTATATAAAGCCTTATATAAACTATTAATGTCTAATAAAATTCATACAAGCTTTATAAACCATTTATAAAAATTATAAATACATTTATAAAATTATTTATCTTAGCTCATCATATGTTTTAAATTATGATAGGAGCTTTTAAGTCATTTAGACAAGCTTATAAATTAGTTTATAAAATCTAATTTTAAATTTCATTTTATATTAAATAAGAAATCACTTAATTTATTTTTTGTTAGGTGTCGATCATTTAGAGAGTATGAGAAATAATATTATAATTTGATTTATTAATGATTTTCATTTTTTTTATGAGTAAGAAAATAATTTCTAGAACTAGTTTTATCATTATCCAAACGACCTATATATATTGCACAAAATAATTTATGGTAGTTAAATATGTGATTTATATAATATATATATGCTTCATAAAATAATTTTTAGGAATCAAGTATTTCTAAACCATATAAAATATTTCAAAAGTTTTAGTATTATATACCTTCAAAACTTAAGGAATTTTATCAAAAACTGAATAATGAATATTATATATAATTAATTTTAGTACAATTATCAATAAAAAATATCAAAAGTATTTAAAATAGTTATATTTATCCTTTTGAAAAAACAATCATTCTTAGAAAAATATTTAACAAAAAACACATAATAATAAAAACATTTTTTAATTTTAAAAATTATAATAAATATGTTGTTACAAAACATTCAAATCCGCGAAATCGCGGGCATCCACCTAGTTGTTATTAATCTACTAAAAAGTTTTGTTATTTTAAATTCTTCAGCATTAATAAGTTAGGGATTGGAATACAAGTTTCTTTTTTCCACACTCCACGTTTCATATAATTTTTCACTTTCCTTTGTTATTGATAGTTATACATAACATAAGAGAAAGAACAAAAAAAATATTCAAAACTACTCGAGCAAATTAAAATAGTCTGGGAGATTTTTTTGTAGTCTTTTTTTTAAGCCACTCATCTATAATGTATTCATCATCCAAATAACAGTCCACAACATAATGTGAGTTTCCAAACTTATTATTGTCTCCTTTGAGTGAAACTTTAAAAATAATTCTCTTAGAATTAAACAACTCAGGAAACTAATATGTGATAAAGCTAAAAAGGATAAGAAGATTTTTTAATATATTAGAATCACAATGAAATGAATTTATAATTATTAACTTACCTCGTCGTATTCCAGCATCAAATGATCCGCAGATATTCCGATGAAACTTTCAGCAATTTGATCAATATCAAAAACATAGTTTCATCATTATCGTCATGTGCACAAACAAATAATACCTAAAAACATAAAATATATTTATAGTATTATAAAATCAAACAAACATATTTAATATTATGATACCTTGGATAAACCAGATTAACATCGCCACAATTTTACTTCGCAGTAGAACTCTCCCGAGGATTGCACTTGAAGGTTGGTGATAGATAGGCTTTGATCGAAAAACCGACCAAAGGAAGGTGGAATGGATGATGGAATGAAGTCGAAGATCGCTGATAGATCAATCCCTTTTTAGAAGTGCCAATGATCGTGAGAGGCGTTCCCACAAAAAAATGATCAGAAGAGAATTACTTACGGATAATTAACTCCTAGCATTACGATATTCCGAAGAACAAAGGAATCAACAAATAAAGTAGATTCAATTAAAAGAGTTGAATGATTAAAACAATAGAAAGCAAAGCCTTTATATAATTGGCTGTGGATAGAAGTGATTATTGTAGTCAATTCTAGAAACTATAAATCTCTTAAAACCATGAAGACAAAGACATTTGTGCGAATTTGGGAAATTGTGTCGCAAAACTCTTTGGATGGTAGTTTCCTTTTGAATGGTCGACGGTCTTTGAATTGCCATCAGAATGATATATTAGTCAACTATGGCTTGTATTTTCTTGTTTGGCCTTTCTTCTTTGAACTGAAGCATTATCATAAGAACATTTTACAAATCTTCAAGCACATGTCGTTTAAACTCAGACAAATAAGCCAAACCTTCAGTTGATTTGTTTGTTCCTGAATAGGGTTGCATCATCCCCTCGTCCTTTAAAACGATTTACCCACAAATTCGTCATAATGTAGAACCGGTGGCCATGAGAGTCTTCCCACATTGTATGCCTATGGCCTGCCTTCGGGAATCACTCGCCTAGCAATAACATTACGAAAGATGATAGAGCTGTCTCGTTTTAGCTTAAGATGAGATGATCTCTTGGCTTCTGGTTGAACCCCTTTCTTTATTTTTATTTTTGTAGAAGATGGAAAGATGAGAATGATGAATGACAGAAGTGAAAACCGAACCCTCAAGTCTGCTCTGATACAAAATAATAGAACTCTCTCGAGGATTGGACTTGAAGGTTGGTGATGGATAGGCTTTATTCGAAAAACCGACCAAAGGAAGGTGGTATGGATGATGGAATGAAGTCTAAGATCGATGAGATTGTCTTCAGAAACTAATTTGGGATGGATCAATCTCTTGTGTAGAAGTTCCAATGATCGTGAGAGGCGTTCCCACAAATAATGATCAGGGGCGAATTTATCACGGAGATTTAACTCCTAGCATTATGATGAACAAAGGATTCAACAAATTTAAAAGTAGATTTTATTAAAAAGGTTGAATGATTAAAATAATACAAATCAAAGCCTTTATATAATTGGCTGTGGATAGAAATGAATATTCTAGTCAATTCTAAAAACTATATATCTCTTAAAACGATGAAGACTTGACTAGGAATATTGACTTGACCAAAGACAAATACTTTTTGAGCGAATTTGGGAAATTGTGTTCACAAAACTCCTTCGATGGTCGTTTCCTTTTGCATGGTCGACGGTATTTGAATTCCCATCAGATTGATATATTATTCGACCATGGCATGTATTTTCTTGTTGGGCCTTTCTTGCATAAATCTTCAAGCACATGTCATTTAAACCCAAACCCATAAGCCAAACCTTTAGTTGATTTGTTTGTTGTTGAATGGGGTTGCATCATCCCCTCGTCATTTTAAACGATTTGCCCTCAAATCCGTCATAATGTAGAACCGGTGGCTGTGAGAGTGTTCCCACAACGTATGCCTATTGTCTGCCTTCAGGAATCACTTGCCTAGAAATACCATTACGAAAGATGATTGAGCTGACTTGGTTTAACGTCAGATGAGATGATCTCTTGGCTTCTCGTTGAATTCCTTTTTTTTTTTTTTTTTTTGTAGAAGATGGAAAGATGAGAATGATGAATGACAGAGGTGAACATCGAAACCTCAAGCCTGCTCTTATACCAAATAATAGAACTCTATCGAGGATTGCACTTGAAGGTTTGTGATGGATATGCTTTGATGGAAAAACCGACCACGGGAAGGTGGAATGAATGATGGAATGAAGTCGAAGATTGATGAGATGGTCTTCAGAGACTGATTTGCTGATGGATCAATCCCTTGTGTAGAAGTGCCAATGATTGTGAGAGGTGTTCCCACAAATATTGATCAGAGGCGTATTGCTTACGGAGAATTAAATCCTAGCATTACGATGTTCCGATGAACAAAAGATTCAACAAATTTAAAAGTATATTTTATTAAAAAGGTTGCATGATTAAAACAATACAAAGCAAAATCTTTATATAATAGGCTGTAGATAGACATGAATATTGTAGTCAATTCTAGAAACTATAAATCTCTTAAAACCATGAAGATTGCTAAGAATATTGACTTGACCAAAGACCAATACTTTGAACGAATTTGGGAAATTGTTTTCGCAAAACTCCTTGGATGGCCCTTTTTTTTTGCAAGTCGACGGACTTTATTGCAGTCAGATTGATATATTATTCGACCATGACATGTATTTTCTTGTTGGGCCTTTCTTCTTTGGAATGAAGCATGATCATAAGCACATCTTACATAATTCTTCAAGCACATGTCGTTTAAACCCAAGCCCATAAGCGAAACCTTTAGTTTATTTGTTTGTTGCTGAATAGGTTTGCATCATCCCCTCGTCCTTTAAAACGATTTTCCCTAAAATCAGTCATAAGGTAGAACCGGTGGCCGTGAGAGTCTTCCCATATTGTATGCATATGGTCTGCCTTCGGGAATCACTCGCCTAGCAATAGCATTACGAAAGATGATTGAGCTGTCTTGGTTTAACTTCAGATGAGATGATCTCTTGGCTACTCGTTGCCCTCCTTTTTTTATTTTTATTTTTGCAGAAGATGGAAAGATGAGAATGATGAATGACAGAACTGAACATCGAAACCTCAAGTCTGCTCTGATACCAAATAATAGAATTCTCTCGAGGATTGCACTTGAAGGTTGGTGATGGATAGGCTTTGTTCGAAAAACCGACCAAAGGAAGGTGGAATGGATGATGGAATGAAGTCGAAGATCGATGAGATGGTCTTCAGAGACTGATTTGCGGATGGATCAATCTCTTTTATAGAAGTGCCAATGATTATGAGAGGTGTTCCCACAAATAATGATCAGTGGCGAATTTCTTATGAAGAATTAACTCCTAGCATTACGATGTTCCGATGAACAAAAGATTCAATAATTTTAAAAGTAAATTTTATTAAAAATGTTGCCTGATTAAAACAATACAAAGCAAACCTTTACATAATATGTTGTGGATAGACATGAATATTGTAGTCAATTCTAGAAACTATAAATCTCTAAAAACCATGAAGACTTGACTAAGAATATTGACTTGACCAAAGACCAAAACTTTTGACCGAATTTGGGAAATTGTGTTCGCAAAACTCCTTGGATGGCCGTTTTATTTTGCCTTGTCGCCGGTCTTTAAATTGCCGTCAGATTGATATATTATTCGACCATGACATGTATTTTCTTGTAGGGTCTTTCTTCTTTGGAATGAAGCATGGTCATAAGCACATTTTACATAAATCTTCAAGCCCATGTCGTTTAAACCCAGCCCCATAAGCCAAACCTTTAGTTTATTTGTTTGTTGATGAATAGGGCTGCATCAGTTCAGTTAAGTCTCATCATCGTCCGAAAACTCATCATATTCTTGAAGTTTAAGATTACAGGTTTTGCATGTCCAATAATACCAATTTTTGGAAGTATTGATCCTTTTGATAGTAACATAGCAAACCGATTTTCCAAACTTCATATAACATAGAAATTGGTTGATAAGGTTATGTATTGAAAAATCAGGAAATGGGTTTCAACGAAAACCCATTCAGTTAATACTTACCGATGTTAACTCTTAAATAACAGATAAAGTCTTCCGAGGACTTCTCGAAAAGAACTCACTGTGGATATCCCAAGAATTACCACATGATACCTGGCTGCAAGCACCATGTGTAATTATTTTACGATTACTGGGCAACCTATGTGGACATTCGTTAATTATGCATATATTAAAAATGCATTTTAAAAAACCTATTAAAAATGATCATAAGTTTAATAAATACTAGATTTTGACCCGTGCAGCTGCACGTGTATTTGTTTTAAATTAAATCTACATATATCTTGTGTACATAAACATTATTATATTATTTTTTAATTATTATTTGTATTAAATGTAGTTTTCTTTCTTATTATATATTCTTAGACAACACTGAATATTGTTTTGTATTAAATATATTTTCAGTGCGGGTAAAATGATAAGTATTACAATATGTAATTAATTATTTAAATTTTTATTTGTATTATGCCAATTCTATATTATTCATGGACTTGAATATTTAAATTATTGAAAATAATTATTATAAAAATAATATAAATGGACTACTTATTTTTGGAGAGAAAATTGATATATGTTTTAGTACTTACTAAAAGTTAAAAATTATTTTATATCGATTTTATATCTTATTA
This sequence comes from Brassica napus, assembly GCF_020379485.1. NCBI lineage: Eukaryota > Viridiplantae > Streptophyta > Magnoliopsida > Brassicales > Brassicaceae > Brassica > Brassica napus. Next base: position 29,407,313 of record NC_063444.1, read on the forward strand.
TTTGTGTTGAATTTTATTTTGTATTGAATTTATTTATTAACGCGGATAAAAGCTTAGTTATTCAACAAATAAGTAATTATTTGAAGTTGTAATTACTTTTATGTCAATTTTATATGGGAAAATTATATGTTTACCACTTTCATTCTACCACTTTTCATCTTTACCACCACTAAAGGGACATTTTCAAAAATACTTTCTTCATTAAGCGGCAAAAGACTTTTATACCCTTGTTCTTTATATATATAATAAATAAATATTTAAATAAATAAAAAATCAAAAAAAAATTGTTATAATTATATTATATATCATTTCATTTTGTGTTTCATATTTTATTAACTATAGTACAAGTTTTACGTAAATAATAAAGAAGTGCTACGTGTAGAAAGAGAGTAATAACATAAAGAAGAAGAAATATACCAAAGAAAGAAAGATGATGTTATTATTATTGTTCGAAAGGGGCACTTTACAAATGAACTGAAACGTTCAATATATAGAGAAGATATGAGACATATTTCACTCTGAAACATTAATACTTATGGGATCCACTTCGAAGACAATACGTAAGGCATTGATTTTTGCAACACTCCCCCTTGGAGACCAGTATCATTAGTGTTTTATCGTGCATTTTTAGTTTCCTCATTAAAATCTTTTTCTTGGAAAACCCAGTGGGAAAACCAGTAAGGCAAAAAGAGTACAACTGTAGAAGCTTCCCCTCGAATAGACTATCGTTACAGGTTTTGTTGATAACGCATTCCAATATTGTAAACATGTTTCCTGAATGTCGTAGTGGGTAGTGACTTCGTAAAGAGGTCAGCAGCATTGTCACAGGATCGAACATACCTCACTTCAATTTCTTTATTCTTCTCAAGTTCTTGGGTGTATGAGAAGAACTTCGATGGAATATGTTTGGTTTGATCACTTTTAATGTATCCTTCCTTTGTTTGAGCAACACATGATGCATTGTCTTCGTATAAGATGGTCGGTTTTGAGTTGACGTTGATCCCACTACTTGATAGGATGTGTTTACTTATTGATCTGAGCCAAACACATTCTCTGCTTGCTTAATGGAGAGCAGTTATTTCAGCATGGTTCGAGGAAGTGGCTACAAGTGTTTGTTTCTGGGATCGCCATGATATAGCGATTCCTCCAACTGTGAAGACGTACCCTGTTTGTGATCGAGCTTTATGGGGGTCAGATAAATATCATGCATCTGCATAGCCAACCATTTCTCCGTTTGTATTCTTAGAATAAAATAATCCTAAATCGATCGTTCCTTGGAGATAGTGAAAAACATGTTTGATCCCATTCCGATGTCTTTGCGTAGGGGATGAACTAAATCTTGCCAAAAAATTAACAGCAAATGATATATCATGCCGAGTACAATTAGCAAGATACATAAGTGCTCCTATTGCACCTAAATATGGCACTTCAGGACCAAGTATATCTTCATTTTCTTCATGTGGTCGAAAGGGATCATTTTCGACATTAAGTGATCTGACGATCTTAGGAGTACTAAGTGGAGTTGATTTGTCTATGTTGAATCGTTTCAACACTCTTTTCGTATATGTAGACTGGTGTACAAATATACCCTTTTGAGAATGCTCTATCTGTAGGCCAAGGCAGTACTTTGTTTGTCTGAGATCTTTCATCTCAAATTCTCCTTTTAAATAATCAGATGCCTTTTGTATTTCTTCTTTAGTCCCAATAATATTTATATCATCAACATATACAGAAATGATAACAAATCCAGACGTTTTTTTCTTGATGAAAACACATGGGCATATAGGACTGTTTACATATCCTTCTTTAGTTAGATGTTCATTGAGACGATTATACCATATGCGTCCAGATTGTTTTATACAGTATAATGATCTTTGCAATTTAATTGCACATAACTCTTTAGGTTTAGAACTTAATGGTTCTGGCATTTTAAATCCTTCAGGGATTCTCATAAAAATATCAGTGTCCAACGATCCGTATAAGTATGTAGTAACAACGTCCGCATCTCTAGATTTTGATTAGCCGCAAGACTCATCAAAAATCTAAATGTGATTGCATCCATAACAGGAGAATATGTTTCTTCATAATCGATCCCAAGTCTTTGAGAAAATCCTTGAGCTACAAGACAAGCCTTGTATCTCAGTACTTCGTTTTTCTCATTTCGTTTCCGGACTAAAACTCATTTCTACCCAACTGGTTTCACAACTTCAGGTGTGATTATAATAGGACCAAATACCTCTCTTTTGTTAAGTGAATCGAGTTCAACTTGTATCGCATCTTTCCATTTTGTCCACTCATGTCTCTTTTGACATTCTGAAATAGATTTTAGTTCAGGGTCATCACTCTCTTCATCTACTTCCTTCGAAACAAAGTATGAGAAAAAAATCATCAACACCATTCACTTTGTTTCTATTCCATATTTTTCTATTATGAATGTAATTAATAGAAATCTCATGACTTTCTTCAGAATCATGATGTTCAACATTGTCATCGACCTCATTGTTCATCTCATCCAACTTTTCTGCTATATTGGAAGGATTTTGTTTTTCTGCCTCCTTTCGTTTTCTAGGATTCTTATCCTTAGAACCAATAGGTCTACCACGCCTCAAGCGTATTTTAGACTCTCGTGTATTATCTTCTACTCCACGTTCATGTGGCATTTCTACACGAGTAGGAGCATTTGCAGCTGGTATATGTAATTTTGTAACCAATTTGGTGTCTGCAAAAGCATCGGGTAGTTGATTTGCGATGCTTTGTAAATGCATAATTCGACGGACCTCTAACTCCGACTGTTTCGTCAAAGTGGCAATCAGCAAAATGTGCCGTAAATACGTCACCAGTTTACGGTTCTAGGTATCGTATAATTGATGGAGAATCACAACCAACATATATCCCTAACCTCCGTTGAGGTCCCATCTTTGCATATTGGGGAGGTGCAATTGGCATATATACAGCGCAACCAAAAATTCTTAGATGAGAAATGTTTGGTTCTCGTCCAAACGCTAACTGTATTGGAGAGTATTTTTGATATGCACTTGGTCTCATCCGAATCAGTGCTTCTGCATGCAAAATAGCATGTCCCCACACAGAAGTTGGGAGTTTAGATTTCATAATAAATGGTCTTGCAATCAGTTGCAGACGTTTAATTAATGATTCAGCCAAACCATTTTGTGTATGAACATGAGCAACAGGATGTTCAACATCAATTCCAGTTAGTTACCATACAATAATCATTGAATGCTTGGGAGGTAAATTCACCGGCATTGTCCAGTCTAACTCTCTTTATCGGATAATCAGGAAACTGAGCTCTTAGTTTGATTATCTGAGATAAAAATCTCACAAATGCCACATTTCGAGAGGACAATAGACAAATGTGTGACCATATACTTGACGCGTCGATCATTACCATAAAATAATAGAATGGTCCACAAGGTGTATGTATAGATCCACAAATATCGCCTTGAATTCGTTCAAGGAACTTTGGTAACTCTTTATCTATTTAGGTGGGTGATGGTCTTATAATCAACTTTCCAAGAGAACACGCATTACATGTCATTTTATTCCCCTGACCAACTTCTTGCTGTTTCAGTGAATGACCATGTGAGTTCTCGATGATTTTTCGCATCATTGTAGTGCCTTGATGATCAAGACGATCATGCCATAGTGTAAAATCACTAGAATTTTCCTTAATCACCAAATGTGATTCAATGGCACTTATATATGTATGATGCAGACCAGAAGAGAGTTTTGGTAATTTTTCCAACACCTTTTATTTTCCCGATTTCTCAAGAGTAATATACATATACTTCTTTCCATCTTCAGTTGCAGACTGGGTATCAAATCCTTGAACATATATGTCTTTAAAACTCAACAAATTCCTTTTAGAATTTGGAGAAAATAGTGCATTATTTATCGAGAATTTTGTCCCATTGGGTAACGTTAAATGGGCTTTACCAATCCCTTCGATCAAGTCTGTAGGACCCGATATTGTGTTAACAGTGATATTTGTCGGTTTTAGTTCAGAAAAATATTTTCTATGTTTCAGAATAGTGTGTGTTGTTCCACTATCTGGTATACAAATATCTCTAGCATTGATCTTGGTTGATGTTCCATTTGTAATGTCCATTTCTGAGACAAAAAAAAAAAGAATTAACATAAGATAATATTATTCATAAAATATTATACATCATTAGCAAACGTTAAACACATAATAATTATACATAAGAAGGTGAAGAACACACAATAATTATACATTAATCTTCCACAAACAACAATTATTTATGGTATAATTGTGGAATTTCAAAAGTCCCATGATGGGCACTTAGGCTTCCGTGATAGCGGTCTCCTCGAAATCATTCACAAAGTCAGACGCATCGAGGTGCGTTGTACCCTCAGAATGTTCCGCAAAATTTACTTCTTTTTCTTTCCTTTTGACGGACTCCTTGTATAGAGCGCAAAGGTGTGCAGGGGTACGACATAAACGAGACCAATGTCCCTTAGTACCCGCATCTGAAACAAGCTTCTTCTCGCTTTTGGGAGATATTTCCTTGGTGTTCTTTTCCCTTAGGGGATTGCTCTGAGCGGACCCACTGGAATGACTTCCTATCTTGTGGATTGTACATTCGTCCACGTCCACGGTAGTTTTACCACCACGACCGCGACCCCGAAAGGTCTTATTTTCTTTGACTGGTTTCTTCGTATCTAATGCGTTTGCTTCAGGAAACGGTTTAGAACCAGTTGGACGAGTCATGTAATTCATGATCAGAAGCTCGTTGTTCTTTTCTGCTATGAGAAGCGCCACAATCAATTCCGAAAATTTGGTATATCCCCGCAACCTGTAATTTTGTTGCAGGGTGATGTGGCTCTTGTGGAATGTGGTGTATGTCTTCTCAAGCATTTGAGATTCGGTGATCGTTTCACCACAATATCTCAATTTGGCCACAATTCCTAACACAGCAGAATTGTAATTCATCACTTTGTCGAAATCTTGGAATCTCAGACTCTGCCATTCATCCCGAGCAAGTGGAAGTGTTATGTCTTTCTGATGATCAAAACGATCTTTCAGCGACTTCCATAGTTCTTTTGGATCTCTCATGTTGGCATAGTCATAAATAATACTTTCATCAAGGTGTCTTCTAAGGAAGATCACCGATTTAGTCTTTTCTTGAGGCGTTGAAGTATTATTCTCTTTAACGGTATCGGATAAACCAAGAGATTCAAGATGAAGTTCGACATTTTTAACCCATGAAATGTAGTTGGTACCGGTGATGTCTAGAGCGGGAAATTGGAGGTTCTCCATGTTTGCCATTGGATTTCTAAAATCAAATAATTATAAATAACGTGATTAGAAATATTAATTTATTTAAATATTCGAGGTGCAGGGATAAGCATTGCGATTACAAGTAATACAAATTCATAAAAATTAAAATTAAAATAAACACATTTTCTTCAGGAGAGAATTCTCCAACGAGCAAATTATAGAAAGCAGCAGATAAAAACCCGATTGTAAGAACAAAAAATCGGATTAAACATTTTTTTTTGATAAATGAAAATACTTTTTTTTTGTATAATAAGATTTTGGAGAAATATGAAATGAAATGAATGGATTGTAAGTGTATTTATAGATTTTAAAAACACTATTGATTAGCCGTTAACTAGCCGTTTGAAAAGTAATTAATTTGTTTTTTAATTCAAATTTATTTACGACCGTTTGAAAGTAAAAACATAAGATAAAAATTAATCATAAACTATTGCTGAGCAATTATAAAATTTATTAGTTCAAACATAGATATAAACATAGGTGCCTCCTTAAATATATTTAATTATATATATGGTGATAAAGTTATTCGTCAAATTTGAAAATAAAAATATTAAAGTTAATAAAATCTGTAAAATAATGAATCATGATAACAGAGTCAATTATAAAATAACAAATTAAATTTTTTAGGCGGTATACCGGCCATTATGGTGCCTTAAACAACCATTATAAAATTAACAGAAGCGGGGCGGCAGGGCCGCACTCCGGTAATCATAAACTTAACAAATAAAAATGGAGGCCCCACTCCGAACATAATAATCAAAAGAAAGAATTTTAATAATAGAGTGATCGTGCTGATAACATGTTATAATTATATTATATATCGTTTCATCTTATGTTTTATATTTTATTAACTATAGTACAAGTTTTATGTAAATAATAAAGAAGTGCAACATATAGAAAGATAGTAATAACATAAAGAAGAAATATACCAAAAAAAAGAAAGATGATGTTATTATTATCGTTCGAAAGGGCCACTTTACAAATGAACCGAAACGTTCAATTTATAGAGATGATATGAGACATATTTCACTCTGAAACATTAATAATTATGGGATCAACTTCGAAGACAATACGTTAAGTATTGACTTTTGCAACATTTTTTTTTAATTTTTTTCGAATTATACTATTTCTAAATTCAAACCCTAAACCCTAAAACTCAACTCTAAATCCTAAACTATCAATCCTAAAACTTTTTTTTTTTTGAAATACGAACCCTAAACCATGAAACATCAATTATAAACCCTAAGCCCCGAAACATCAAGTCTAAACCCTAAAACATCAACTTTAAACCCTAAACCCTAAATTTCAACTCTAAACCCTAAACCATCAACACTAAACCCTAAACTATCAACACTAAACTCTAAACCCTAAAGAGTAAACTATAAACCCTAAACCCAAAAAAATTAACCATAAACCCTAAAACATCAACCCTAAACCCTAAACCCCTAAAACTCTAGAGTTGATGTTTTAGGGTTTAGATTTGAAGGTTTAGGGTTTAGGGTTTAGGGTTTACGTTTAGGGTTTAGAGTTGATGTTTTAGAGTTTAGATTTGAAGGTTTAGGGTTTTAGGCTTAGGGTTCGAATTTCAGAAAAATATAGGGTTTAGGGTTTAGAGTTGATGTTTTAGGGTTTAGATTTTAAAGTTTAGGGTTTAGGGTTTAGAGTTGATGTTTTGGGGTTTAGGGTTTAGAATTGATGTTTCACGGTTTAGGGTTTAGAGTATGATTTAGGGTTTCGAGTTTGTTTTAAGTTTAGATTTAGGGTTTATGTTTAGGGTTTAGAGTTGATGTTTTATGGTTTAGATTTGAAGTTTTAGGGTTTGGAGTTGATGTTTCGGGGTTTAAGGTTTAGAGTTGATTTTTCATGGTTTAGGGTTTAGAGTTGATGATTTAGGGTTTATAGTTGATGTTTTAAGTTTAGATTTGTTAGCCATATGTTTTTTTTTTGAACAAAGTTAATGAAAGGGTTATAAATGAATTTTACCTTTCATTAAAGATGAGGGTAAAAGTGGTTAGTATAAACATGAAAAGTGGTACTTTGAAAATGATATTTTTGACAATTTCCCATTTTATATTGTTTAGGTACACAAAAATGATTTTTTTGAAATTAGTTATTATATATAATATGAATGGATAAATCATTTTTAGACATCTCAAATTAGTATATGTTTTAATATTTATTAAATGTCTAATTAATTCTCCATTATCTTAGACATGATACTGGCAGAATAACCTATGTCACATAGTTTACAAGGGTAGATGATACTTCCAATTAAGAAGGAAAGTACAAACTTCCAATCACTTGGTTTCTTTGAAAAACATCCAAAGTTTGTGAGTGTAGTAAGCCTCATCAAATAGCTTATCTTCAGGGATCCTTAGTACCCTCTCTTTAAAGTTATCCATCTCCTTCTCATTAGATCCTCTCTTTAGATGTTTAGGAATCTTCTCATTCTTTCTCCTTGAAGTCTGTCCCTCAGTAGCCTACTCAATGTCATAGGCTCTGCTGTTGTTTAATGATGTTCTGTGTTGATGTCTTTGAATGTTGATATGGGCGTCGTCATGCATTTAGCTTAGCTACATCGATGCTTGACAATCGCACTCGATATGTGAGAGGCGGCTGTCGATCATTGCTCGGCTGTTGGTGTTGATTGTTGTGGCATGTTGGTGTCGATCGGTGATGTCATGTTAGTGCTGATCGATATCTTCTGTTTTGAAGCAGAATGGCATAGGCGGATACGGATGTCGAGCAGCAAAGTCTAAGTGTTGCTCGAATAAGACTGTTTCACAAGATCCTACTAGTTCTGCAGGTAGTGTCAATCAGTGCTCAGCTAGCGGTGTCGATTGACACCATTGCGAACTGCTGAAAGACATGGAACTCTCGACGTGGAATTCTCTTTCTTGAACTTTTTTTTCCTTCACCACTTGCCATAAATCATCATCTATGATGGCAGTCATGTGGTGCTTCTGTATCTCCTCTCATTTTTCTTTAATCAGTGCTTCTTGTCTCTTAATAGCTTTTCATATCTCAACCACTCGAGTCTCTAATTTCTTCACATGTGTGCTTAAAGCTTCAAACTTGTCGTTCATGTTGGTGTAGACATCACATATCTTCCCATTGAAATCCAATGTTAACTTCTCCTGACTTTTACGAACCTGAAATTTGTTTTTTTTTTTTACTTTTTTAAATATATAAAGTATAAAAGCTTTTTGCATCTTTATTAAAACATATTTTGGTCTTTTTCTTTAAAGGTCTTTTTTTTTGTGATAGAAACTTTAAATTGTTTATTTGAAAGAATTATCCTTATATTTATATATCTAGGGTATAAATTTTTTTTTACCTCTTTACTAAAACTCATTTTAGTTATTTTTTTGTATTAAAAAAACACTTAAAAATGGTCTATGGGAGAAAATTGTCCTTTTTTGTTTGAAACACAATAATAATGACACGCTAGAATGATGTTTTTCAAAGCACACTTTCCTCTTTTCACGTTTACTGAGAAAAGTCCTCTGAAAGACAGCTCCACTTCTCAGTTCTCACTTTCTCCCTCACTCTCTCATCTTCCAAAGCTCTCTCCAATGGCTATCATCACAGAAGAAGAAGAGGAAACGAAAACCCTAGTTCCTCCTGGGAGTAAAGAATCGATTACGAAGAACCCTAAACCTCAATCTGAAAACCCTTTTCCTTTTTGGTTCTACTTTACAATCATCTTCTCACTCGCCACTCTCCTCTTCGTATCTATCTCTCTCTACTCTTCTCAGAACGATCCCAGATCCTGGTTTCTCTCGCTCCCACCAGCTCTCCGTCAACATTACTCAGATGGAAGAACAATCAAAGTCCAGGTAAACCCAGACGAATTACCAATCGAAGTATTTGTAGCTGAATCTGGTCTGGCTCAATCGGAGAATGTGATAATCGTTCACGGGTTAGGGCTTAGCTCGTACGCGTTTCGAGAGATTATCCAATCTCTTGGATCTAAAGGGATTCATGGTGTAGCTATTGATTTGCCCGGGAATGGATTCTCTGACAAATCGATGGTAGTGGTAGGTGGAGATAGAGAAATAGGGTTTGTGGGTAGAGTTAAGGAAGTTTATGGTTTGATTCAAGAGAAAGGCGTTTTCTGGGCGTTTGATCATATGGTTGAGACTGGAGATTTGCCTTACGAAGAAATCATTAAGCTTCAAAATTCGAAACGGAGAAGCTTGAAAGCTATTGAACTAGGGAGTGAAGAAACAGCTAAGGTTTTAAGTCAAGTGATTGATACTTTGGGTTTATTTCCTGTGCATTTGGTTCTTCATGATTCAGCACTTGGGTTAGCTTCAAACTGGGTTTCCGAGAATCCCCAAAGTGTTCGAAGTATAACGCTTCTTGACTCCAGTATTAACCCATCATTGCCCTTGTGGGTTTTGCACATACCTGTAATAAGAGAGGTCTTGTTAGGGTTTTCGTTTGCTTTCAAGATGCTAGTGAGCTTACGTTGCTCAAAGGACATGACTTTATCGCAAATCGAAGCTCATAGGATACTTTTGAAAGGAAGAAACGGGAGGGAAGCTGTTCTCGGTTCGCTTAAGAAGCTTAACCATAGCTTTGACATTGCACAGTGGGGTAACTCAGATGCGGTCAATGGTATCCCGATGCAAGTGATTTGGTCTAAACAAGTGTCTGATGTATGGAGCGAGGAAGGCGAACGTGTATCTAAGGCTCTTCGAAAGGCAAAGTTTGTCACTCATTCAGGTAGCCGTTGGCCTCAGGTTAGTGATTCATTGGACTGTATAGTCAATTTCTAAATAATGACTAAGGGTACTATAATAACCACACCATATTTAAAAATATAGATCGTCATAATCAATTATCATTGAGCTTTAACTTTAATAAGATCTGGTTGTTCTCCTGTACATTTTTTTTTTTCTTTTTGCATAGTTTTGTTTTTTATCATCATGCTCTCTCTATTATAGCCTCTATGTTTGTGTTGCTTGAGTTGATTCATTTGTGGAATATAAATGTGCATGTTTTTGATTGATGAAATTAATCTGAAGTTTTACCTTCTTATAGATTTCTTACTAGCATGTGTATCATAAAAGGGTGTATGTATCTTAGAATAATTACACAAATTCAATATTCACTGTTGCTGATTCAGGAAAGCAAATCGAGCGAGCTTACAGGTTACATTACTGATTTCGTTTCTGCGTTCCCGATATCCTTCAAACGGGTCTCTGAAGAACCTATCCCAGAGAAAGTGCAGAAAATATTAGATGAAGCAAAGGCTGGTGGGGACCATGACCACGCCCATACTGGTTACACAGATGCTTACGGTCTTGGTGAGGGATGGACTACTTGATATGGTTGGAGTTCTTGATGCTTGTTTAAGTTTATGACTACTCGGAATTTTTTTTTTACTTTTGTTTGAATTCTTAGATATTGTTATATAAACCCGTGTGTTTCTCAGCAAATTTTCAATTGGAAAAATCTACAATTCTAAAAATTGGTCATAAACAGTCATTCGAGTGATGATTTAGGCAAAAACAATGTTTTCCTTTAACTTTATTAGAGTGCGATTGATAACAGCTGTAATATAAGTGGTGCGGAAATCTAATTTAATACGTTTTATTCGTTACGCAGGATAAGTATGATTCTGATTAAAAAGTAGTAGTGTGATTTTGATAAGAAAATATAGGGCTGGACAAATAATCCGGATCCGAAAAACCGAACTGAACCCGATCCGAAAAAGTAGTACCAAATCCAAACCGAAATTGACTAAATATCCGAATGGGTCTAAAATTTTGGTATTTAGAGAACCGAAACCGAACCCAATCCGAACCGAAATATTTCGGGTACCCGAATGTATCGGAAATAGATTATTAACCTATATATTAATTATTTTTTAGATATAATGTATATTAAAAAATATCCAAAATATATTTGATACTTTTAACGTATCCTAAATACTTGAAAACATATACAAATAATCAAAAGTAAAGATCTTAAATAGTTAAAGTATACTCAAAATACCAAAAATATTTAAAATATTTATTTATTCTCTATCCAAATATTCAAACAAAACCAATTTATATGTTAAGTTTAGCTATTTTGACATATGTTATTCAAATTTATATGTAATATATTATTTTGTTTATAGATTTTGAGTATTTTAAAATATATGATGAATTTTAAAATTTTAAAAATAATTTAAATGGGTTATCTGAACCCGAACCGAACCCGCAAAGATCCGAACTGAACCCGAACCGAAATTTAGAAATATCCGAATGGGACTGAATTTTTTTACACCGAAAACCCGAAACCCGAATAGATCTGAACCGAACCTGAATGGGTACCCGAACGCCCACCCCTAAGAAAATAGTATATTTTTTTGTAAAAAAAAGTAAATAAATATATTAATACAACTGAATGTTTTTATTAAAATTAAACTAACTAAATATTTTAATTTCAATTTGATTTTTTTTGGAAAAATTAATTAGATTAAAAATGTAATTAAAATATTTAGTTATCTTAATTTGTAGTTTCTTTTAAAAAATTAGTTATCTTACTCCAGCGACTGGCCTTGCTCTGGGCGATATCCGAAGTATGGTTCGCTCGCTAGTTATATGCTTAACACATGCATCTGAGGTCAGAGGGGCCGCTAAGGTGAACGCTCAGCTTCAACTCTGACTATATATTATATATAAGTGCACTGAAGGTAAACTATGTCAATCTACAACTCAATGTGATTGGCTTCGCCCGGGCTCAGTCTCTTTCGGCCGGTATGTAGAATCGTCGGAGCGAGCAGAGCAGCGGAGTGAAGTGGGCTGTGTAATCATTTGATTTTTTGACTTTTTTTTGAATATAATATATAAGGGGTTCTCCTCCAGCTTCGCTGATGAAGCTAGGTTCCTCCAAGAGCTGAAAACGAATCCTTCGGAGGGCGAAGAAACTCATTAATTCATTGATGAGGGTCCCTCATTCAAATGTTATGCTTCGTGCTTCCCTCACATTTTGAGTTGATTCTTCCCAATTTCGAGAGTGAGATTGATCCGACCAAGTAGTAGTGCGGAAGCCAGTACCTACATGGCTAGTTTCCAGGCAAGCCATCCATATTGGCATAACCTTCTTCTATGCCATCTAGCTTTATAGCCGATAGTTTCCGTTGATCGTTATCTTCATCCATCGGATCAGCTCCTTCTTTTCTTATTTTTTCAATGACTGCTTCGCCTAGAGAACTTCTTTCTCTAGTCACTAAAGTGCGTTTCACCCTCGTACTGTCTATTTAGGCCCCCTGCCAGGTACTCCAGTCTCATTGCGTACCGTCCGTCTGCATCTTCTTGCCCTGTTTTCATAGTTGTTTGCTTTTCTTATATGGATTAGGCTTGGTTAAAAGCGTACCGTCAAGCAAGAAAAGGAACCGTACACTAGCTTTACCGAGTTGGCTTCTCCCGTTGGTCAAGCAGGCTTCGCTCCTGGCTTTCTGGTCTGTGATAAAAGCAATCTCTCTCCGGTTGGTTCGACTGTTAATGGAAAAATGAATAGATCCTTAGGAAGAAAAATGCTCTTTTGCTCTTGTGTAGAATCAGTTGTTACAGAAGGAGCGGTTTTCGTTTCGCAATGGAATCAGAATTAGCTACGATCAATGAAAATATCGTAGTATAGTAAGAGCCAACAAAGTAGCTGTAACGTGAACAGCTGAAGCTTTTTACCTTATAAGGGCTGCACCGCGCTGAATGATCAAATCCCATTTATTCTGATTTTTTTACATTCCAATTCCACTTTGAACGGCACGACTCTTTCGATTATTGTGCTGGCAATTTGAGTTGTCTCCCCAAATATTTCAATCGACACACTCGACGCAGATAGCTCCGGTGGCCCCGGCTTCTGCCTCTATCAGGCTTAGGCTGCCCCCACCCCCACAGCCACAGCATGGAGTAGCTGCTCCCGCGCTACAACCAATCCAAATTTTATACGGATCGATATATGATGATGCTAAACCGAGACCGAGATAGAGAAAGAGGGCGAAGAAACTCATTAATTCATTGATGAGGGCAATGGCGCCTCCCTTTGTTGGCTCTTCAAGACAAAAACACTCATAGGAATGGTGCTAATTCCCATGTTCCTTCTAGTCTTGTTTGGTTTCGAAAGCCTCCCCCTCCCTGTCTCTTACTCTTTGAAAGCTGTCATCCTGGATTTTTTTTTTAATGGTTTCTTTGTTCTCTTATTTGGATTGAAAGAAAGACAAAACTTCATTTTCTTCGACGAATTTTGGCTATGACCAATGCACCAATAGCTGAATAAGCGTAACAAAGCTACCTGAAAAAAGGCAAGGTGCACCTTGGGATTGAAATCGACGAATTGTGTTTTGCCCGAGAGATTGATTTAGAAAGATTATCCATTGGATAAAGAATGTAAAAATAGAAAGAATATAAATAAAGGCGCATACACGGGAAGGGGGCACCACTACTTCCAAGGGGAGACTAGCCTCATTACTTCTTGGTGGGCCTAACCCACCTACCCACTCATAAATCACGGTGTTCAGCTGACTTGAACTGATAGACCCCTATTGTATTGGAATTTAGCGCCCATCTTTTGACTGTTGTCAATGAATCTCTTCAATGTTCGATTCTACTCTATGTTAGAACATTTCTGTGAATGCTATTCTAATCTAAGTGGTCTTATTCTGTGTCCTGTGCTAGGAAGCATTACTCCTCTTTTCATTCCAAATTCAAGAATACGACCGATACGATTAATTGGTCTGTGTGCCTCTCTTATTACTTTTTGTATTCTCCTGTTCCTCGGATACAATTCGACTCTTGTACGGCCAAATCTCAATTTGTGGAAAGCCTTCGATGGCTTCCTTATGAAAACATCAATTTTTATTTGGGTATAGACGGTATCTATTTATTCTTCGTGATATTGACCACATTTCTGATCCCTATTTGCATTTCAGTGGGTTGGTCTGGTATGAGAAGTTATGGGAAAGAGTATATTACAACATTTTTAATTCGTCAATTTCTAATGATCGCCGTGTTCTGCATGCTGGATCTTCTACTATTCTATGTTTTTCCAGAAAGCGTGCCAATCCCTATGTTGTGCGGAGCGGAGTATCTTATATTCGCTGGGAGAAAACTTTTCCTCTGCAGGGGTCTTGTGCAGTAAACCCCCTATGGGCGGTCGTCCGTCGTCGTAAAGTAGTCCCCGCGAAGCTTTCGGGAAGAGGGGTAGTCTTGTGTGTAAGCATAGCATTTCTTGTCGAACCCGCCCAATCCAACTAAGAAGAACCGAACCTGACAAACACATCTTTTTCCTTTTGGGAGGGTACTCCGAGTAGTGGGTACCTCGTAGGACCTCGACCCGCCTACTCGGGTCTTGTATGGATAGGCAGGAAGGGGTGCTACTAGGTGTGTGTAGGGGTTGTGTTTGTTCGCGAGAATGGATTCCTCGTCAAGTCTGTTTGGGGGGGGGGGGGTGTGGACACACTTGCGCGAATTCAGGTAACGTCTACAAGGGATAAATCAAAAGGAAACTGTACCCGACCAGGGATGGACGTAAACTCGTAAGCTACCGAGGTTAGGGATAATCGTCCAGGTCTTATTGTGAAACAAAAAAGCCGCCCCGCCATAGCAAGCGGGTTGGTTCCTCTGTCGTCGCCGGATAGCTCTTGGCGAGGTACTTTTGTCACTCGACATAAAGGAGAGGAGACCTTAGGATAAGTTCCTAAAACAAAGGGGAGCAGAGGATCGACCCGTTCAGTAGAATTCCGAAGAAAGACTGTTGACAGCTGGTGGAGACATTTCTTTTGCCCCCGTCAAATCAAAAGGCGTTCCTCGGGCAGGGTTAAGCTCGCAAGAGGGTTCGAGAATAGGGTCCTGCCCTTCAGATTCTCAGATAGAAAAAAGAGTTCCAAACCTTTATGCATGCACCTCCGTATAAGTGCTGCGTATAAGTTCCGGCCAGGATAATTGGGAAAGATCAAACCCGAAAGAACCGCTCACATCACAGTAGTAGCGTAAAGGCCGTAAGTCGGGGGGCGGGGGGGGGGGCATAACATAAGGTAAGGCTATTACTTTCACATCTCTCTTTCTCTCGTACTATAAGAAAGAGAGATCCGCTGTGTGAGCAACCCGACTGTGCGTTACATGTGCTCTACAGGCCGCACTCCATCTTTCTTCTTAACGAGCCCATTTATCTTTAGATTTTGAAGACGGGCGTTGCGTTCGGTTTGAAAGGTATGGTTTTCAGTATGTCTCCAGATAGGGCGCCCCACTAGTCCGGCTAGCTAGTGAGCGGTTCTTTCGGGCAAGAAGCAGGTGCCGGGCCCTATGGGCGGGCATCTCCCGCAACGAAAGCTACCTAGTTCGCCACCACCCGAAAAGTAAAAGATTAGAGAGTCCAGGCTAAAAATACATGCATAGATAGTGGTCTAATGACAAGGGCCGACGACGGAAGCTCGGGACGGAGCCGTATGATGCGGAAGTCTCACGTACGGTTCCCTGAGAAGGGAGTGGCTACCTACTGGAGCTTCGACCAAGCACCCCCGGTCAATTCCGCTTTGGGGCCACCCCTTACTCTACCATTATTATAGGAGTATGGGGTTCGAGACAAAGAAAGATCAAGGCAGCATATCAGTTTTTCCTTTATACTTTACTTGGATCTCTTTTTATGCTATTAGCTATTCTGTTGACTCTTTTCCAAACAGGAACCACCGATTTACAAATATCATTAACCACAGAATTTAGTGAGCGGTGCCAAATCTTTCTATGGATTGCTTCTTTCGCCTCTTTCGCCGTCAAAGTGCCTATGGTACCAGTTCATATTTGGTTACCCGAAGCTCATGTAGAGGCACCTACGGCAGAATCCGTCATCTTGGCAGGAATTCCTTTAAAATTTGGAACCCACGGGGTTTTAAGATTTTCAATACCCATGTTTCCCGAAGCGACACTTTGTTCTACTCCTTTCATTTATACTTTAAGCGCGATTGCTATAATATATACTTCCTTGACCACTTCAAGACAGATCGATCTAAAGAAGATCATTGCTTACTCCTCAGTAGCCCATATGAATCTGGTGACTATTGGTATGTTTAGTCGGGCGGCGGCCGTTAGGTTACCTATTTTGAGTTATGGACACACAAGGCCAAAACATGTGTGTCGGGCATGCGACCCATCAACCTACTAGCAATGGGGGAGAAAACATAGCATGTCGCAACAAAAGCTTGATTCGAGGCGTCAGCAAAACACTGCTGTGTGTTCCCTTCAGTCCCTTAGCGCCCCGGGACGGGAGTGGGGGGGACGGTCGTTAGACGGCAACAGCAGCACCGGCTCCATGAAGTCTGAATCGAATCTTTCTGTTGGCTTTCCCAATTCATTCGTAAATCAAAATCAATGGGCTAGAAGTGCTTGCTTCTAGCTGCTTTGCCTGCTTCTTCTTATTATGGCGGCTATGTTGGCGTGGCGAAAATGAATGAAAAGCGAGATGCGTGCTATTTTCAAATCGATTGATAGATAGCCTGATCTGTTCTGATAGATCTAAAGAGTAGAAATAGATAGAGAATAGAGAGGGAATTAATTATAAGGTCTTTGAGCCTATTTCTATCTATTGATGAGACAACTATCTATTCTTGATCCATCAGAAAGAAATCGATATGTATCTGATGGAGTCTACATCGTACGTAGAGCGCCCCAGCGCTTTTTGGGCCAGATCAGTTTTCTTATCCATCGGTCCAATGCACTGGGCTCATCTCATGGAGGGAAAAGCAAAAATGTAGTTGTCTTGTTGTTGTTCGCCGCCTCGACGCATTCCCTTCTCTCCCCGGCATCGTCCCACACAGAAAGAAAGAGCATGGAGCCCCGGCTCGAGCCATAGGTCCGCTAACCTAAAGCGAGGAGTTGAGCCTGAACTGGCGAACCGAAGTCACTTTCGGAACCATACTTCCTACAACTAACATGTGCCCAGTCCTGCAGAAAGGCGCAAATGAACGTGAGCTGCTATACCGAATACCCCGCTGGCCATCGGGGACCGAGTGGTAAGGCCATGATCTGCAGGGGAACGGATCACTCATTCTTCCATTGGGGACAGGTGCACGAACGACAACTCCAAACGTCACACATCCGCCGCCTACTTACCGTTTAGGTGGCACCAGAGAGATCCAGCTAAGGAAAAAGAGTGTCGCGCCTGCTCCACTCCGCCGCGGTCTCATGAACTTCACGGAGGAACCTAGCTTCTTCAGCGAAGCTGGAGGAACCCCTTCCCGCGCGCAAAGAGAATGGGCGCTTTGCTTTGGGTCAGTTTTGGGGTGGGGGGGGGGGGGGGGGGGGGGCGCAGAGATACCAGAAGAATGATTCATTTGTTTGGATCGACAAGCTTTTTCAGCCCCAAAACTCAGAATCAATGGAATGTCTGTCCATAAACATCTATTCTATCTGTATATATAGGGGATCTCTTTATACATATTAAAGTCTTTTATGGCATGATATGATCGCCTAGCTGTAGCCGCATATCAGCTGTGCTCAATATGCGGATTTCTATTGGATCAGATCTTTTCTTTCGCTTTGCCGGAAGCTTTTTGACCTAGCGAAAAGCACTTTCGCGCAAGCAATGTAGAAGCTTTGCCAGAAGCCAGACGAGGAAGCGGTAGCTTCCCCCGCCCGACTAAAATACAAGAGTCGCGGCCTACTTTGATTGCGAAGGGGTTTGGCAACAAGCAAACGACTTTCTATCATAGTTGCAAGGGTACAAAACCTTAGTTCGCTGCTTTTCCCAGGGCCAGAGAAGGGCTTATACTGCTCGCCTTTGTTTGGTTTGATATATTCATTCAGTCAAAATACAAACTACAACAAAGTGGAAATGGAAGGGCCACTATAGAAGCTAGAACTTGCCTTATAGGTCGGCCTAACCAAAGCGTGACGACAACAAAAAAATACCCTTATGAATGGAATCTTAAGTAGGGGGCTTTGACCGCCCGCCTATCAATCAAAGAGGCAGAGAGTAAACGTACGCTCACCCGTAAGCTCGAAGAGCTTCCCTTCATTCGCTTCGCGGGAGCCGCACAGCACATAGCTGGAAGTCAGAGGTCCCATACTACCTGCCTAACCCTTCGCTCCGAGGGACCGTAGATCGGAAAGCACCCCATTTATCCAAAAGATAAGGGAAGGGGCCTATGTATTTGTATGACCCCTACGGAGGAACCCCTATCTCGGAGCCAATCACCTATTGGTCCTGCCACCACGCCGCAGAACGAGAGCTCGTGTGGAACCTTTTCTTTCTGGCGTAACAGCGGTGGAACGTAACAAAAGATTACGGTCGCCTAACATTAACATAAGGGCGGGGGGTACGGTAAACTCGACCAAAATATGACACCCGAAGGGCCCGAACGCACAATCCTATCCCATCCGAGTCCGAGTTTACCCCTTGCACTGTGGACAGCCGACTGTAGCATCATAAGGCTTGCAGACCTTTCGAGGTAAAAAAAAGAGGTACGGTACCATAGGAGGTTGGACTTTCTCAACGTGGTGTATAGCACGAAAAACCTTTCGATACAAGAAAGGGCCGTTCTCACATGAAAGAAGAGAATCAATCCTTTCTTCTCTTCTTTCTCTTTCTCGAGAAGGAAAGAAAGAGGATGGGGGGAGGGAGGAATGGGGCCGGTGCCCTTCTTTTACGGCCGTCACTCCTATTTGTCAACCGTGAGGAACTACCTCTCGGTCGGTGGGAAAGGAAAGGCTTGGGCCTACCTATATCCTGATAAGACCTCATAAAGGAACGGCGGGAGTGATAGGTTCCATATTGCCGAGCTGAAGGGCAAGACTTTTGTAAGTGATCGTAGTATGTGACGTCGTCTCGTCCACGTTGCATTGAAGAGTACCTACGCACTAAGTTCCGGTTCACTGATAAGGAAGATAGAGTTTGGCGGGGGTCTACGATGTGATACTCAAGTATGACCCGGGGAGATACATGTTAACTATGGGTAGGAAGCAGGAACCCTTATGTAAATAATTTCGGGGGGGGGGGGGTTACAGATCTCTTATACTACCATCAATCGACAGAGCGGAACGACCAGAAAAATAAGTGATGCTAGAAAGCCGTATGATAGGTGGTAACTATCTTGTACGGTTGGGGGGGTAATCGGCGTACTCCGGGAGAAATCTTTCGTTCTATCGAACATACAGGGAATTGGAGGTAGTATTCTACCGATGTTAAGTCATGGACTGGTTCCTTTAGCCCTTTTTCTATGTGTTGGTGTTCTATATGACCGACATAAGACTCGACTTGTTAGATATTACGGAGGTTTAGTGAGCACCATGCCGAATCTCTCTACCATTTTCTTTTCTTTTACTTTGGCCGATATGAGTTCACCTGGTAATCTTAATCCAAGACGTTTAGGAACTATTCAAAGACCACCACAATCAAGGAGAGATGATTTCACCATTGAGATAGAGTCAAGGGTTACTCCAGTGTCTAGAGCGGCCAATCGCTTAGCTCGCGTAAAGCTGACGAAGTTGAAAAAGAAGGTAGAGGATTTAATAGACAAAGGGTTCATCTGACCAAGTAGTTCTCCATGGGAGCACCAGTTCTACTTGTGAAGAAAAATGCTGGAAATTTTAAAACTTTGATTCTCGGAGACTGAATAAGGTCATATTTAAAAGCAAGTACCCGTACCATATGTTGAAGAACTGTTGGACCAACTACGAGGAGAATTTTTGTTTTCAAAGATTGATTTAGTTTCTGGCTATCATCAAATATCTGTAGCAGAGGAGGATGTGAGGAAGACAGTTTTTCGAACACGTTATGGACATTATGAGTTCGTAGTGATGCCTTTTGGGATAACTAATGGGCCAGCAGCCTTTATGAAATTGATGAACAACGTGTTTCGGGAGTATTTGGATAAGTGTGTAATTGTGTTCATTGATGATATCCTGGTCTACTCGAGGAGTAAAGAAGAGCACGAGTGGCATCTGCGCGTGGTGATGAATAAGTTGCGAGAACATCAGTTATTTGCTAAGTTGAGCAAGTGTAGTTTTTGGCAAAGGAAGATAGGATTTTTGGGGCATGTAGTTTCAGAAGGAGTGGTTGTGGATCCTGTAAAGGTAACATCAGTCAGTAATTGACATACGCCTAAAAGTGCCATAGAGGAAAGGAAATAAAATTTGAATGGTCTGGGCAGTGTGTGGAGAGCTTAAAGAAGCTCATGAGCGCCATAAACGTTATGCAGACAAAAGAAGAAAAGATTTGGAGTTTGAAGTTGGAGATGCAGGATACCTGAAAATGATAACGTTTAGAGGGACTAATAATCTGAGGAAGTTGAAGAAAATCAGACTGCGGTACATGGGACCATAAGTCATAACTGAAAGGATCGGGGCTGTAGCATATCAGTTGGACTTACCCGAGGAGTTGGCATATTTTCACAATGTCTTTCACATTTCAGTATTGTGCAAGGTGGTAAAGAACCTGAACTGAATATTCCAGCAGTACCTAGAGAAATCTTGTACTGTAAGGGAACTAAAGGAAAAGGAAAGAGTATTTCGAAAATTCATCTTGTTGGCAAACAGATGAAGTTCAAAAGATGACTTAGTATTTGAGAACTTTGCGACCAGATACGAAAGTGTTAGGCAAAGAACTAAAGTTGGATTGATAGATCTCGTTGCAAGGAAGACACAGCAACTTTTGGATCTCAATTACGAGGTAATCTCAGTTAGTTACTCAATCTACAAGTTGAGAGAAAACCATTACGTTTCTGAATTCGGTCCAGATCTGGTTTTTCTGTTTCGCAGAGCCATATTGGGAAGCAATTTCTGGTTGATACAAAAGGAGTTAGGTGACGTTCGTGATATTGTTATAAAGCTGACGTTACCATCTTTCTATATCCACTAAGAACGCTTCATGACGAGGTAAACTCTGGAAGTTATTCGATCTTCAATTTGGAGAAAAATCACTGTTTTCTGAATCCAGAAATTTTAAGTCCGAAACCTGTTTTTCCAGTTTCACATAGGGGTTTTGTGAGAAGTTTTTCCGGTGAACCAGAGAGAGTTAGGAGGCGAGTAAGGTGTCGCTGGAAAGATCTAGCGGCAAGGAATCTATATCTGATGACGTTATCTTGTTTAGAGTTTCAGATCACTAGAACAGAGTGTCAACCCGCTAGTTTCAGAACCTACTTTCAACCTTATGGCAAAGGTGAGGGTGCGATCTGTGGACTTTTATAATTATTAGTCAAGTTGTATTCTTAAATGATAGGTCTAGGAATTTGTTATGTTTGATTGTTTGATGATTATTTGTGTTGGGCTCAAAAACGGTTACGACAAATTTAACATTCAAAACGTCCGAGGAAGAATATAAGAATTTCTCCGAAGAGTACTTTTCGAAATAGATTCTTCCTTACGAAAAAGCTTTACGGAAGAAAGAATCGAGATGTCCGACGAAAGCTCAAAACAGGTCGTTACGCAGCGACCGAACGTCCGTCCCGCTACATAGCGACCGAGCTCGAGCCCAAGCTTGGTCGCTATGTAGCGACCGAGCGCTCGTCCCGCTCGGTCGCTACGTAGCGACCGAACTCGAGCCAAAGCTCGGTCGCTACGTAGCGACCGAGCGATCGTCCCGCTCGGTCGCTACGTAGCGACCGAGCTCAAGCCAAGGCTCGGTCGCTACATAGCGACCGAGCTCGAGCCAAAGTTCGGTCGCTACGTAGCGACCAAGCTCAAGCCAAGGCTCCGTCGCTACGTAGCGACCGAGCGCTCGTCCCGCTCGGTCGCTACGTAGCGACCGAGCTCGAGCCATAGCTCGGTCGCTACGTAGCAACCAGGCTCGAGCCGAAGTTCAGTCGCTGTGTAGCGATCGAACCCTTCCGAACATCGATACGACATCAATCCATGAATTCTCGTCAAAACTTCGAATGCTATCTCCCGAAGACCGTAGCAAGCTCAGTCCATGTTTTCCGCTATTCAAATCCATCAATCAAACTTCGCGGATTAGAAACCGCGGAAAGTTCATTCTTTATCGAAAAGAATTCGTAGTCAACGTGTCGAGTCGGAAGACGGCCCAAAAGGATCTAAAACACGACTCGAGGCCCATCCTACGATTTCTTAACCAAAAGCCCGTAAACAGCAGCACGGTTTACGCTTGGTCCACAAGGAAGGATAAATGTCAAGTTTCCGCGGATAAATACGGAAGTTTTGAAGATAATTGGAAGATTGGGAAAAATGGAATATCTCCATTTTTATGCTATGACGGCTTAAGGGTAGAAGAGTAAAAGCGTAAACCGACCTTGGAGCTAGTATATAAGGAGGCCTAGGCGAGGAGCATGGGGAGAGGACTTTTCAGAGCAAACTTAGCACTTAGAGCAATTTAGGCAATTTTCCGTTTTTGTTATTTCGAGCTGCGACTCAATTAGGTTTAGCCGTCTTAGGGTTGCTAGAACTAGGAATCTCGACGACAGCTCTCGAGCCCAGGCTTATACCTTGTTGTAAACGCTCATACGCAGATTCGGAATAAGATCTAATTTGCTCTCTTTTTCGATTTCTTATTCTTATCGTTGTTATTCTCGTGTTCTGATTGCTTGACGTGTGGTAATTAGCAGATATCCGGGTCCTCTGGGAAATTAGAGTTTTCCTAGTTTCCTTATTTAAACGGAAATCGACAGTGCGAATTTTGGTTCCCACAGTTTGGCGCTAGAAGGAGGGGGGACAGTACGGATCAATCTAACTCGCAAAAGCCACTCAACGATATGAAACGATATGCAAGACTCAACGTGCGCGAACGTCATCTCATTCAAGGGGGGAGCAACGGTCGATCGGGCCAAACCTCGAAACAACCTCCTTGTCATCGAGTTGACGATTCGAGATATCGACGTCGCTAGGGTGCTTATCGACACCGGTAGTTCGGCCGATATCATCTTCAAAGAAACGCTCGAAAAAATGGGGATCAATCAATCCAAAGTCACAAAATACCCAAGCCCACTGCTGGGACTTTCGGGGGAAATAACCATGGCCTACGGATCGATTAATCTCGCTGTCAAAGCCGGAACTGTGACGAACGTCACAGAGTTTCTAGTCGTTGACCATCCCGCATCTTACAACGTTATCATGGGGACGCCATGGCTAAACGCCATGCGCGCAATCCCATCAACGTACCATCTTTGCCAGTGCCGGTCCTAGGGAATCCAAGACCAGAAGCAAGTTACAATCTCAGGTAACCCAGGGCAGATGTTGCCACTAGACCAAAGGAATTTGATCATTTGTGGCCGAAATACGGCTTCCATGGCTTTCTTTGCCTCAAGTTCCCGACCCCTAACGGAGTCGAGGTTATATGGGGAAATCCGAGAGTCTCACAGGTTTGCTTCGCCGCTGAACTGAAACGAAAAAGACCAATCCTCGAGATCACTCCTAGAAAAGTAGAGAAAACGACCTCCAGCAAAGATACACGAGGTCAAGATTCAGCGGAACTCTTCTGGCAATCTCGCAGCATCGCAGCCCTAGACGAAAAACGCGAGCCAACATGCGAACCCGTGGTGACGATCTGTCTCGACGAAGCCTTCCCGGAACGCTGCGTTGAGATTGGAGCCAATCTCCGCGAGCCCTTAAGAACAGAACTCATAGCCTGTCTTAAAAAGAACCTCAATACATTCGCATGGGCTGCGGAAGATATGCCGGGGATCGACATTAACATAACATGTCACGAGTTGAATATCGACCCAACATTCAAACCCATCAAGCAGAAAAGGCGGAAGCTAGGACCCGAACGTGCTGCCGCAGTAAACGATGAGATCGAAAAATTGCTTAAAGTTGGGTCGATAACAGAAGTAAGATACCCAGACTGGCTCGCCAACCCTGTAGTAGTCAAAAAGAAAAACGGGAAGTGGCGAGTTTGCGTGGATTTTACCGACCTAAACAAAGCATGTCCAAAGGATAGCTTCCCTCTACCACATATCGATCGATTGGTAGAGGCAACAGCGGGCAACGAACTTTTATCCTTCATGGATGCCTTCTCAGGTTATAATCAAATTAGGATGAATCCCGACGATCGCGAGAAGACTGCGTTCATTACCGATCGCGGAACTTATTGCTATAAGGTAATGCCCTTCGGCCTCAAAAACGCCGGTGCAACTTACCAACGACTCGTAAACCGAATGTTCTCCAAACAACTCGGAAAAACGATGGAGGTTTATATCGACGACATGCTCGTCAAATCCCTCAAAGCAAAAGATCACGTGTCACATCTCGAAGAGTGTTTTGCGCAATTAAATTCCCATAACATGAAGCTCAACCCGACAAAATGTAGATTCGCCGTGGCATCAGGGGAATTCCTCGGCTACTTGGTCACATACCGCGGTATCGAAGCGAATCCAAAACAGATCAACGCACTAATCGAGATGGCTTCACCAAAGAATAAGCGGGAAGTCCAAAGACTGACCGGCAGAATCGCAGCGCTCAACCGATTTATTTCACGATCAACAGATAAGTGCCTGCCCTTCTACGACGTCCTGCGAGGAAATAAAAAATTCGAATGGTCGGAGGAGTGCGAAAACGCCTTCCAACAGTTGAAGCGCTATTTAGCTACCCCTCCAGTCCTCGCAAAACCCGTGGAAGGGGAACCTTTATTCTTGTACATCGCTGTGTCGGCAACGGCCGTAAGCGGAGTCCTGATCAGGGAAGAACGCGGGGAGCAGAAACCTATTTTCTACATAAGCAAAACCTTGCTGGATGCCGAATCTAGGTATCCGTTGATGGAAAAATTGGCATGCGCGGTCGTAACATCGGCCCGAAAACTAAGACCATATTTCCAATCCCACACGATTGTCATCCTCACGACTTTTCCCTTACGGACAATTTTGCATAGCCCAAGTCAATCAGGCCGATTGGCTAAGTGGGCGGTCGAGTTGAGCGAGTATGACATCGAATACCGACCGAGGACAAGCGCAAAATCACAAGTGCTCGCAGACTTCCTGGTCGAACTTCCAACGGGAACAATAACCAATGAGGAACCAAATTCCACCTGGCTCCTCCACGTCGACGGATCCTCATCCAAGCAAGGATCGGGTATCGGAATCCGTCTCACCTCTCCGACGGGCGAGATCTTGGAACAATCGTTCAGGCTGGAATTCCATGCCTCGAACAACGAGGCCGAATACGAGGCATTAATCGCAGGGCTACGTTTGGCTCACGGATTAAAAATACGTAATCTCCACGCTTACTGCGACTCCCAGTTAGTGGCCAGTCAATTCAGCGGAGAGTATGAAGCCAGAGACGAAAGGATGGACGCGTACCTCAAATTGGTCCAAGGTCTAGCTCAAGACTTCGACTCTTTTGCCCTTACGCGGATCCCCCGTTCCGAGAATGTCCAGGCGGACGCCCTCGCGGCCCTAGCATCAAGTTCCGATCCAGGACTCAAAAGGGTAATTCCGGTCGAGTTCATCGAACATCCGAGCATCGGACCACCAATCGTCGTCAATCTCATAGAAGGCCAAGACGACGAAGAAGAAATTATCATACCACCACCATCAGAGCAATCTGATTACGGCTGTGATACCCCATGGCTTCAGACGATTCGAGACTACATCGTCGACGGGCAACTACCCGCCGAAAAATGGGCAGCTCGCAAGATCCACACACAGGCCGCACACTACGTAACAGTGGACGGCGAAATCTACAGATGGAGATTCTCCGGACCACTCATGACGTGCCTGGAAGGAGAAAAGGCGAGAAAAGTAATGGAGGAAATACATTCCGGCTCCTGCGGCAACCATTCCGGCGGGAGATCACTAGCCGTGAAAATCAAACGCCATGGATACTATTGGCCGACAATGATCGGAGATTGCGAAAAATTCGCACGAAAATGCGAAAAATGCCAAAGGCATGCACCAACCATCCGACAACCGGCCGAAGTTCTTTCCTCCATCACATCGCCCTACCCCTTTATGCGCTGGGCCATGGATATTGTCGGACCTCTGCATAATTCAAAGCAAAAGCGTTTCCTTCTAGTCCTTACCGATTTTTTCTCAAAATGGGTAGAGGCGGACTCGTACGCAAGTATAAAGGACGTCCAAGTCGAGAATTTCGTATGGAAAAACATCATCTGTAGGCATGGAGTTCCTTACGAGATCGTAACCGATAACGGGTCTCAGTTCATCTCCACCCGATTCGAAGCATTCTGCGAAAAATGGAAGATACGACTCAACAAGTCAACTCCCAGATATCCGCAGTGCAACGGACAGGCTGAAACAATCAACAAGACCATTCTCGACGGACTGAAGAAACGCTTAGAGGCCAAAAAAGGCAGATGGGCCGACGAACTCGAGGGAGTCCTCTGGTCTCACCGTACCACCCCAAGGCGAGCAACGGGAGAAACTCCCTTCGCTCTGGTATACGGCACGGAATGCATGATTCCCGCGGAAGTTGAATTTCCCGGTGTTCGAAGAAGGTTATTACCCGAACGAGAGGAACTCAACGATGCTATGCTCTTGGATGATCTCGACCTCATTAACGAGCGCCGGGATCGAGCGCTTATCCGAATTCAAAACTACCAGCACGCCGCTGCAAAATACTATAATTCCAACGTACGAAATCGTAGGTTCAATCAGGGGGATCTGGTCCTTCGCAAAGTTTTCCAAAACACCGCTGAACGAAACGCGGGAAAACTCGGAGCAAACTGGGAAGGTCCCTATAAAATCGAAAAAGTCGTCCGACCAGGTTCTTACGAAATAGCCAACATGCAGGGCATAAAAATTCCTAGAACCTGGAACGCGATGCATCTCAAAAAATACTATCACTAAACGAACCAACCTGCAATCACTGAACTACGAGACGGCTTGTTCTCCGCAAGGAGTACGTAGGCAGTTTGCCGGAAGACAAATTCAGCTGTCCCCCCTCATTAAAAAGGGGGGAGTGGGTACGTATACTCGTATACTCACCAAAATCGAAAAAACTTTTTACCACGCTCTTGGTGTTTTCTACTTATCAAAACCTCCTCGCCTGTAAAATCAGTGCGAGGTCTTCGGATATTAGTTAACCGTTTAGGAGAAGCCACTTTTGGCATCACGAGACGTCGCAAAAGATGCCTCAAAAGTTTATTTCTTTCGAACGAACGAAACTTCCGTCACAAAAGAAACATATATATGCACACACTAGCACCTATTTTGCGCAAAAATATTCGAAACAACGGCACACGCCACCAAGTCCGATGCTGATGACATCGAACTCACAAAACGTCCTAAACAGACATTGCCATCTCACGAAGATGACTCTCTTACATCCGACACAAGGATAATAGCGCTATAAAAGAAATCCGAAATTTGGTCTAGCACTTCCGGTCTCCGGAGAGATGCTCGATTCGTATCAAACAAGTCGTATAACCCGAGAACCTATCGCGGACTTTACACCGATACGAATCAGGAAGAAATCGCGACAGGAAAAACGATAGCCGGTTAGTCACCGCACAATCCTTAAACCGAGAGTAAACCTAGGTCTTGCCCTAAACCCAGCGCACTGGTCTCTAACATCTCGAAGGCATGATATCGAAAGATAAGAGATTCTTAAACCATGCCTCTATGTTAATGTTCGACATCTTCAGCACCCCCGCAGAGTTCACATCTCGCGGAAGAACTCTCGAAACAGGTCTCGAATGAAACATTTCACAATCGAAGAAGGATATGAGACGACAACTCATCACCTTCCTCCCCACTATCCGCAAACTCATAAGAAGCGCTATCCGATTATCTTACCATAAAAAGAAAGCCGCAGAGCGGCAGGGATTCAAAGCCACACACGGCCAGTCCCGAAATACAAATAAGGCCATTCAAGGCCGAAACATAAAAACATAAAAAAAAAATCTCTGGCAAGAGATCTAACCCAAGTCATCCTCAGAACTTACGCCCCCTCTTCACCCGCTGCCTCGTCCGAGCCTGGAGCCGCGCCACCTCCGTTTTCTCCGACCATAGGTCTTTCCCCTCTGGGTCTTTGGAACACGTCGGAAGGAAGCACGCAGATTTCAGGTCGGCCAGGACGAGACCGAAATCTCCATTCTCGGCCGCCATATCTCCCTTGCAGCCGGACAGTCAGGCCTCTTCGGCCTCCAAGGTCGGGGGAGTCTCACTTTGGAACGACCGAACCACGGCCATCCCGCCCTCAATCGTTGCCAAAGCTAGATCCCTGCTCCGGATACACTCGAGGGAACCCAGGGAAGCAGAAATATTCGCCAAGCGAGCTTGAAACTCCGCGCGAAGGGCATCCGTAGCCTCTTGGATCCCACGGCGCGCTAGTCCCGCGTCACTCTCGATCTGACGCTGGAGTCGACGCACCTCCGAGGATTTGGCCTTCCTGGCCTTCTTTTCCTTAAGTAAGGAACTCGCCGTGTTTCCAAGGTCCCTCTCAAGCTCTCCTATCGCAACCTCGAGCTTCGACACTTTCGCAGAGTGAGAGTCCTTGACAGCCGTCAACATGGCCTCGGTTTCGGACCATCTGCCCTGAAGCTCCACCAACTCCCCGGAAAGGCGACTGGTCTCAGAACCACATTCGCCGATCATCCCATCTATCAACGATATGAACTGCGAACGGTGAAAATTCTTAAGACGAAGTCCAAAAAAAGAAAGCACAAAAGACGACCGAGAATTCAAACAAGAGATAAACCTTTCCGCGAAGTCCCGATGCTAGGCTCGATCCGCCTCGCTGCGAATTCTCCCCGTCACCACTCTTGGCAAGTTTCCTCTTCCGACTCTTAGGCTGAGTAGCCAGGACAGCGCTAGGAGCACGCAATGCCAGAACGACGTCTTTTCTGGCTGGAGGAGGAGGCATAGAGTCAGCGGCCTTCTCCTTGTCCTCGACGAGGATCGGAGTCGTGGAAGATCCTGCAGGTAGGGCTTGCGGGAGAAGAGCCATGACTTCGGTCCCATGACACGAGGCAACGACCTGCGCGGAAGAAGACGGAAACTCAGAGCCAGCTTGAGCTAGTTCTTTCTCGGCTTGACGACGAACTAGTTCCTCTCGGAAAGAAAGATGACCGGCAACACAAGCCGGCGCTTCCGCCGGAGAAGTTAGAACCGGAGCCGGAGAAGTGGCCTCGCCCATCTCGACGTCGGAATCCTTCTTATCACCTTGGGAGGAAGACATGTTGAAAGGAAAGTTATGAAACTAGAGAGTTTTTTAATTTTTGAATGAGTTTGAAGGAATGAAGAAGGGAAGGCGTGAAGAAAATGAATGACAAGAGCTCACTACTTATAGAAGTATGGATTCGGAATTTCGTCTCGACAACTTTTTTCCGCGGAGTTTAAAATGTGAATTTCGTCCAATACACATAACCTTGTCAAAGTCATCTATCCGCCCGCTAGAGTCACAACTCTAACGGACTGGGGGGCTAACTGTTGGTGTCAAAAATGGTTACGACAAATTTAACATTCAAAACGTCCGAGGAAGAAAATAAGAATTTCTCCGAAGAGTACTTTTTGAAATAGATTCTTTCTTACGAAAAAGTTTTACGGAAGAAAGAATCGAGATGTCCGACGAAAGCTCGAAACAGGTCGTTACGCAGCGACCGAACGTCCGTCCCGCTCGGTCGCTACGTAGCGACCAAGCTCGAGCCCAAGCTCGGTTGCTACGTAGCGACCGAGCGCTCGTCCCGCTCGGTCGCTACGTAGCGACCGAGCTCGGCCAAGCTCGGTCGCTACGTAGCGACCAGGCGATCGTCCCGCTCGGTTGCTACGTAGCGACCGAGCTAGAGCCCCAGCTCGATTGTTACGTAGCGACCGAGCTCGAGCCCCAGCTCGGTTGCTACGTAGCGACCGAACGCTCGTCCCGCTCGGTCTCTCCGTAGCGACCGAACGCTCGTCCCGCTCGGTCGCTCCGTAGCGACCGAACTGAAGCCAAAGCTCGGTCGCTACGTAGCGATCGTCCCGATCGGTCGCTACGTAGCGATCGTCCCGATCGGTCGCTACGTAGTGACCGAGCTCAAGCCAAGGCTCGGTCGCTACGTAGCGACCGAGCGCTCGTCCCGCTCGGTCGCTACGTAGCGACCGAGCGATTGTCCCCCTCTGTCGCTATGTAGCGACCGAGCTCGGCCAAGCTCGGTCGCTACGTAGCGACCGAGCGATTGTCCCGCTCGGTCGCTACGTAGCGACAGAGCGATCGTCCCGCTCGGTCGCTACGTAGTGACCGAGCTCAAGCCAAGGCTCGGTCGCTACGTAGCGACCGAGCGCTCGTCCCGCTCGGTCGCTACGTAGCAACCGGGCTCGAGCCGAAGTTCAGTCGCTGTGTAGCGATCGAACCCTTCCGAACATCGATACGACATCAATCCATGCATTCTCGTCAAACCTTCGAATGCTATCTCCCGAAGACCGTAGCAAGCTCAGTTCATGTTTTCCGCTATTCAAATCCATCGATCAAACTTCGCGGATTAGAAACCGCGGAAAGTTTGTTCTTTATCGAAAAGAATTCGTAGTAAACATGTCGAGTCGGAAGACGGCCCAAAGGGATCTAAAACACGACTCGAAGCCCATCCTACGATTTCTTAACCAAAAGCCCGTAAACCGCAGCACGGTTTAAGCTTGGTCCACAAGGAAGGATAAATGTCAAGTTTCCGCGGATAAATACAAAAGTTTTAAAGATAATTGGAAGTTCGGGAAAAATGGAATATCTCCATTTTTATGCTATGACGGCTTAAGGGCAGAAGAGTAAAAGCGCAAACCGACCTTGGAGCTAGTATATAAGGATTCCTAGGCGAGGAGCATGGGGAGAGGACTTTTCAGAGCAAACTTAGCACTTAGAGCAATTTAGGCAATTTTCCGTTTTTGTTATTTCGAGCTGCGACTCAATTAGGTTTAGTCGTCTTAGGTTTGCTAGAACTAGGAATCTCGCCGACAGCTCTCGAGCCCAGGCTTATACCTTGTTGTAAACGCTCATACGCAGATTCGGAATAAGATCTACTTTGCTCTCTTTTTCGATTTCTTATTCTTATCGTTGTTATTCTAGTGTTCTGATTGCTTGACGTGTGGTAATTAGCAGATATCAGGGTCCTCTGGGAAATTAGGGTTTTCCTAGTTTCCTTATTTAAACGGAAATCGACAGTGCGAATTTCGGTTCCCACAATTTGTGATGATAATGTTGATGACGATCTGTTAGTTGATAAATGTTAAAGTGATAAATGATGAAGTTGTTAAATAAATATTAAATGTGTAAAGTCGGACTGAGGACGAGGACATGGCGATCCCGTCAAAGCCCGTAAACCGGCTGACGAGCCCAAGGTGGCGTACGACCTTTCGAGGTGACGGCCAGCCTAAGTTGTCATGTTATTATTAATATTGGAAATGGTTATGAGATGACAAATGTTAATGCTATTAATGAATGTGTATTGAAATAAATGATGTGTTATGTTTGTTAATTTCTTAATATGTTGGGTGATGAATGTTCTAGGACTAGTATTTTCGCATGCAAGTTGGTTAATAATGTTAGGAGTCATGTGGGAAAAAATGACCATCCTCACTGAATGACTGTGTGTTATTCACCCCTTTCCCTCTTTCCTTTTCAGTGTAGGCAGGTGTTTCTTGTTGTTCAAGTTAGGGCACAAGAGTATGATTTTGGGGACGGGCATTACAATTTGGTATACCACAAACCTCGGCAAACTCCGAATAATGTATAGCGTCAGAAAAATGGATTTCAGATCTTTCGAAGGGAGTGCTCACCGCTGGTACGAGTACTTATTTTCCTTTGATTATACCTTTAATACATTGATGGTATGTCAATGGGACCGCTTGGTTTTTATGAATCTAGAGTCTGCCTAGAAGAGCGTAATATGTCGTCGGTGCAAAAACAACCTGGAACTCTATCGAACTCTGAAAAGGTCAAACGTTGCAATTGACTCTGACCATACCATTCCTAGAAAACTGATTTGACAATTATTCAAACTCAAATTATATACCTCGAGAAGTGCTCCTCCAATCTTTTCTTCTTGAATGCCTAGTGGACATAGGTATGAGATTGACTGTGGAGTCAGGATCAACCACCATTCTCTTCATAGTCACCCTATTCATCTCTGCTTCAACATACAACGAACGCCCCCCCCCCCCCCATCAAGTGGCAATGGTACGTGTCTATTTTTGAAAAAGGATCTTAGAGTGTGTTTCTTCTATGTAGAAGGATATGAATGGTATTAGGTTGGATTTGACTTAAAGGCTGTTCCTGAAGGCCGAAAAAAGAGAGACTTCTGGGCTGGTAATAAAGCTAAGGTCCTGGCAAACTAGTCATCCTATCTATCCACCTCTCCAAACACAATATCTTGAGTACCTATGATGGTGACCACATCTGCTGGCATGTGATGTTTGGACATAGAATCGAGTCCTTGTGAATGGGCAAAGCCGGGTGCTCTTATTTTACGACGGTAGGGACGATTGCTTCCATTAGTGACCAGAAAGACACCAAATTCTCTTTTAGGTGCTTCAACTGCGGTATAGGTAGAAGAAGCTGTTACGGAAAAACCTTCTGTATAAAGTTCGAAATGGTGAATTGAGGTAGAGTAGACCGATGATCCTGTAGTCATTTGGCCGGCTATTAAAAGAAAAAAGCTTGCATCTGTTGCCTCTATTATATAACCGGTCCCATCTCTCTCCAAACCTAACTTGGTAGTTTCCCATCATAGGGCTTTCTATCTATAGATTGAGCCATTATCAAGGATCTAATTCGTTCAAAACTCAGTTGACTACTTCTATAGATAAGACGGAGTGTCCTTGGCTCAGCATTATAGCACATAAGGCTTCGGTGCTACTACAGCGCTTTGCTAACTCGAAGCGCCTTGCTATGAGAATCTAGCTTCGCTAACGCTCAGAAAAGTCTTGAACCTTTGCGCTGACCGTTCGTTTTCTCAGTAGCAAAAGCGCTTCTCTTTGCCCCATAAGTAGAAGGACAAGAAAGAGATTTTTTGTTTTATTGCTCTCGCTTCCTCACATCTGCGCTCGTCAAGCCAAGTTTGCTGTTTTTGGGAGGCGTTCCTCGGGGTTGATGCGGACATTTCGAAATGACAGCATCGAAGATATTTGTATATTTATACACGGCAACGGTGATACCGGACTGCGTTCGGGAAAAAAAGTGGCCCAGTTGAAAGAAAAGGGCGGGCACTCTCGTCTTTCAACCCCACTATACTATTGATAGTTGTGGGGCACTGTGTACTTACAGCCTCTACGAGAATCAAGTGAATGGGGCCGGTGCATGGCGAACGGAACAATTCATCAAGCCATTTCTCGCCTCAACCCCCTAAATAGGAAGAAGGGTACTTTAAAAATAGGGGTAATTGCTCCACACCTGACTGTGATAGCCCTCTCGAGGAACACCTTATTGGAGCTTTGTAACTAGTGGCCTGTTTCCCGTAGGGTCGGCGTTTTCCCAGTGCGCGGGGCCCCAACGAGGAAGGTGTTAGTGGTTTATCATTGGGTCAATAATGCTAATCCTTCTTTTTTTTTGTGCTACTTCTACTCCTAGGGCAGGAAGAAGATAAGAAAAGGCGAAGCGTTCTCTTGGTTTCCCAACCTGTTGCTTCTAGAGGCTGCCCTCTCTCGGCTGGATGTTGGTCCAGCCTACTACGTGGATCCCGTATACAACAACCCAACTTATAAAAAGGACATAAAAACCCCTTGTATAGGTTGGAGAAAGGGGAAAGGGCTTTTTCAGCTGGTAGCGCAGGAGTGCACTTCCGTTTTCCATTTACTAGTAGGGTGGGGGTCCCGTGGTTCCTATGCCGCCGTGTTTCCCGGTGCTTTTCTTTTAGTGCTTCGACCCGAATCGATAGCTTCTAGCTAGTTCAGTGGATAAGATGTCTGTGCTCCAGCTCACTCAAGAATGGGACGACAGTGGTCCGCCGGCAAGCTCGTTCTGATCTTGGACGCAATACATTGGAATACTGAAGCACCACCACGAACGCTACCGCGCGTTCACCTGCGGCGCGGTAAGGCACCACCCTGTTGTGCCAGCAGCCAACTCCGGCGTGTCAGCTTAGTTATCCTCATCAAGACACTTACTTGATGTCTAGCTTCCCAACTGGTAGACGGTTCCTTTTCCCCCATATCAATGAAGAAGGTAGAAGTAAGTTGATTCTTCCGAAGAACCGGAAGCGAATCGCTATGCCGGGGTGGGGGGACGGGAAAAGAAACGGCTCCGAAGAAAGAAATTGGGGTTCCCAATGCTTCTCTATGCCCAATGAGATGCGCCAACCTCAGGATGCTTTACTCCTAACCCACAACGTTCCGAGACGGAGCTTAACCTGAGTCTCGGTTAAGAACGGCGATGATCAACGTTTCACACGACGCACGATTCCATGGATAGTTTCATTCGACATCGTGATGGAGGACATAGCTTACGATCATTGGCTTTGATCATGCCGCTAGGCATTTGATTAAGACATTGCACAATGATCCGATGAATTTGTCGCATCTCTTCGATACGGATACAGTAACGATCATAGCGATCTCCTCCGGTACCTACTGGTACGTCAGGATCCGATTGGTCATGAACATCGTAATGTGCTGCTCTTCGCGAATCCCAGCATACCCCTGGTTGGGATGGGTAGGCCCACCACTTCACTTTCACTTAGGCCCGGGCCAAGTCAGTGGGGGACCCTGTCGGGCTCCTGCCCCCCCAAAAAAAGCAAACTGTACGTGAGAGTTTCCCTTCATACAGCTCGAATCATTCTCAGATGCCTCCCCGGGGATCCTTTCCTTCTTTGTTGAGTTGGTTCACGCGCGCGCAAACGAGCACCAGCCGCAACAGCAGGAAACTATGACCAATAGAGTCAGACACTTAGCTACATCCGCACGCAAAAGAGCACCAGCCGCAACAGCAGGAAACTATGACCAATAGAGTCAGACACTTAGCTACATCCGCACGCAAAAAGAATGTGGTTCTGGTTGAGACTTTCATTCCGGGGCGCGGGACGTTCGCGGAGTCCGTTCCTTCCGTACCACCACAAGACTGGTCGTTCTTGGGTTTAACACCCCCCTAATCATAAGGGATAGGGGAAAGGTAGCCGAGCCTATCATATCAAAAAGGTTGTAGAAAGAGAACCCGGCCCCCTATTTCATTTGACGTTCCGGGGCAGGAAAAAAACCATTCGACCGACGTTAGTTTTGGGTAACAAGAAAGAAGGCGAGTTGATCTGCTTTGATCAAGGAAAAAGCCCAGTCAGCCACCAACTCGGTGCAGGTCACGTTACCTACAGCTCGGCCTTTCCTTTTTGAGGCTTCCTCTACCCGCATCTCTAAGTGCTCGCAGCACTTCCATATGGAGAAAGATAGGCTTACCATGTTCCATCAATAGCACCTAATCTATGCCGGTTTTGGCGGACCGTGCTCCACCCGGTGAACTCGCGCGGTTCCAACGTGCCCAGAGGCCAGAGGCGAAATATGTTCATGGTCTGTAGGAACAACACCATTCAAAGGTGGGTGGCTCCCCCCGCCTAGAACAGTCATCTTTGACTGGGCTTACACACATTCGCTCACTTACGCTGTCCCCCCTCAGCTCACCCTAGCCCCAGGCCTTTTGCTCTTCTAACGTAAGCTCCAAGGCTTCACACCAAGTCTTAACTTACATAATATGCTTGCTTAAGTAGAGTCAGGCGGAACCATTGTTGCCTGATGGGAACTTCCCCCATATTGCTATCAATGTCTTCATGTCGCACGACCTCTTAACATTACACCACTGAATCCCCAATCCTTTGCTTGCTGTGCAGTGACAGTACCAATATCCACTAATCGTTGTTTCCAGATACGGTATCCGGTTGACATCTCTTCTAATTCATTGATACGAGAAGCAAATTGTTGTGTGAAGGAATCAATATCTCGACATAAGCCAAGAGGCAGATCTTGTGCCACTCCACCTGGTCGTATGAAACTGGCATGCATCCTGGCTCCCGAGACTCTTTCATAGAATTCCAACAATTTCTCCGGCTACTCAAAAGCCCACAGGAACAGAGTTAATGCTCCCACATCCATAGCATGAGTAGTTAAAGCAAGTGAATGATTTGAAATTTGAGTTATTTCACGGAATAACACTCGTATATATTGAGCTCGTAATGGTACCTCGCAATTCAAAAGTTTCTCTACAGCTGAAGAATGAGCGTGTTCTTGGGCCATCATAGAAACATAGATAGGGTCGAAAACGGAACGAAAAACGAAACTTTACGACAGCTTTTTCGTACAGGTTCACTTGTATCACATACACAAGTGCTCTCTGAACCGTGCAATAAGGTCACCTATAACACGGCTCTCCCACTTGAGTTATTTTAGCCCCAGGCCATGCTATTCTATGATATTGGAAAAATGGCAGCGTAACGTAAGAACTAGTATTGAAAGCTAGTCCCCTTTTGAGGGAGGGAAAGCCTTTCAATAGAAGACCTACTTCCCGAGGTATTTCTTACTCGACTGAAAGGAGAGGAACGTTGCGCAAACCAATTTCTTTCTTAGTCACCGGGCGGAGCGCGCTTTTGGTACTTTGCTTATAGCTTTTTAGGTTATGCAATAGAAGGGAGGCAACGCTTTGGGCTTGCAGAAATGAATGATCAGAAAGAGGGGGGGGGTGCTGGATTCAATTTCCAGGTCGGGCGTGAGGTGAAGACCATAAGAGAAGATTGCCCTCCCGGCAAGGCGTTCCTCGGCGCTGTCATCTATCTCGACCCATTCCCTGATTTTCTCTGTATGAGGACCTCCCTCCCTTATGCCCACTCTCCATTTACACAGTTCTCAAAGCAGAGGAGGAAGGGTGGGCAGAAGGTACCACGAGCCCTCTGTCCCACACATCTATTCAGAAGCAAGTGTAGTTCACAGGTTCCACCGAATGCTCCTATCTCTCGGCAAAGATTGTGTGAGTTTGCAGTTATCCTTCGGATGCTTCGCAATAGATCGACCCAGTTCCCGTTCTTTTCCGGTTCACTCGCTTCATATCTCCGATACCCAGGGAAGGACGCGGTGGGAAGGGTTTCCTTCACCCTAGCCTCTGTCCGGCCGATCATTCCGCTGGCATCTTGCATTCACGCCTCCGTTTGACTACCGCTCGGGGATGTAGTTGTAGATACGTTAGTCAACGTGGGTCGTTGGCTCCACCTGTTCTCTCCTTCTACGACATGCTGTTGCTGTCGCCATATTCCATATGTCACCTAGTCATCTCTGCCTCACTGCGGGCCAGCACCTTCGAAAGAAACGGAGGACTTCATTCAGTGACTCCGCGATCGCCCTCTGAACGATCAGAATAAGGTAAAGCTTGAAGATAAGTTTTGTACTCTATTAATTTCTCAGTCCCTCTAGTCGGGTGGGCGCCGGCCGGTCTTTCGGACAGGTCCCCCTAAAAACCGTACGTGCGGGTCTCCCCGCATGCGGCTCATGCCATTCGAGGTGGCCCAGCCCAACATTCATTCGTAAATCCTGTTGTGAAATTGAGACTGCTCGACCTCGGAAGCTATTCAGTCGTATGGTTGACTTTATCATCTATTCATTGAATAATTGACTATCTTACATTTTATATATTAGCTCGCTCCCTATTTTTCCAAGAATTCATTCACTTCCCTTAACTTCATAGGGCTTTCTATAAGAGGGTTCCTCCTTCCATTTCCGTCAAATGACCCGGCCTCCCCTGGCTCTTCCACCGTCCGGGATCCCTTTCCCCCTATGCTCACCCGGCGCACGCCTACCACGCTTCGCCCCTGGTGCGTTCTCGCCAGACGGTCTTGCCTGTAATGCCATCCTCCCCGCTGGCTGTATGGGAATTTCTCTCCTCTCCTTTCAGTCGAGTTGATAAAGCCCCTCGACGCTGCCTTCTGTTAGGCTATAGATTACAGGAACAAATGTAGTTGAATGAGACAGCAGGCGGGTTACACGTTCCACTACGCCGAGGTGTGAGGTGCAGGTGATGATGATCACCCCGGGGTATGCGCTAGCGCCTTTGACAGGCACTGCAAGACCCGCCAACGCTCATGAAAACCGGGTCGGGCGGTCCTCCATTCATCCGACCAGAGGTGTGGATAACGAGGCCACCTTCACAACCTTCTCCCCTCTGTCCCTATGTTGTAGTAAGGTAGGGTGGTTCACTTGAGTTGCTCAACCACCCCTCTCTAGACAGGTGCTCGAGTCATGCTTACGCCCTCTCCTTTCAGTCGAGTGACTTCACCCCTTAGCCCGGTGCTCATGACCCGCTATGGAACCTCCACCGTGCTGGGGGACCAAGCAGGGCATAGCTAGCGGCATAGGAGCCGACTCGGCGTCAGCGGCTTCGTGCCGCACTGGAGTGATCCAATAAGTGGTTCCGCATGTTCCACCACTTCTCCGTTCATTTCCAATATTAATCGTGAAACACCATGAGCAGCAGGATGTTGAGGTCCAAAATTCGAAGTAAAATTTTTGATTTGCCTTTTCCTAGTCGTCATGGGAAAGAAAGGCAGAAATCTGAAAGAGATGATTCCCTGAGATCTTGTCCAATACCACTTATACTAGAAATGCATCTCCTTCGACGACCCTTCCACCCTAGCCCTCCTCCCCTTACGCTTGCTTGGACCCCGCCCCACCAGGTTTTTTTTACACAAGACTACTACTTTACAATCTAATTTGATTGGAAGCTCTCAATAAAATTAGAGATCTCCTGCCATATTGGACTTTTTGTTTTTCCAATACAGTCGAGGACTCTTTTAAGATGACTTAAACGGCTCCCATTTGAGGGGAAGCTGTTCAGATCCCCGAAGTAGGCTTAAATACCTATGTGAATATCAGAATCTTCCTTTATCCGAATGCGCTAAAGCCCTCTTTATATAAAGAGAGGGCTTTATCAACAATGCTTTCTATCTTTTTAGAGCATAAGTTGAAATGGCCTTCTGTTAACCACCACTCCTTTGATGAAATCATATCCTTCAAAATCTTCTTTTCATTTTCTATTTGCTGCTTGTCGAGAGTTTGGAAAATCTCATCTTGAGATATTTAGCTTTCGACCACGGGAAAAGAAGCTGAAATAGTAGGAGTTTACCTTATAGCAGGACACTCGCCCGTTGACAACTCTTTCTTAGGTTACTAATCGGTGACTTGCTTCGCCCAGGGGAATTCTATACTGTTTCATCCCTGTTGGTTCAGGCCTCCTCTTCCATCCCGTGTTTTACTTACATTCAAATTGAGTGGTTTTTTTTTTTGTCTCTACTTGAGTCTTAGTTACTGGTAGCAATTTCATGACATTGCCCCACTGTAACTAGACAGCCAAATCGTACATCCTAAATATTATCCCGTACCTGAACGAATCATCCATGTTCGCAGGTCGGTAATATGTACGGATAAAGATCGGCACATCCATAAAGACTTCAAGCTCTATACTGGCACTAAGCCTTAGCATACAATTCCATCTTTGATACTCCAGATAAAGCTTCATCCACCCATGGTACAGAGTGTATTCATTGAATACTTCCATACCTGGATAGGCAACACCTCACTAGGAGGAAGTCTCGACTGAAAGAAGAGGAGGAAGGATAGGATCTTTCGGAGTATAGTACTCCAAAAGAGTCCAAATTATCCTACCCTCCACATGAGGGTAAAATGGAACACCTAACA
The DNA here is from genome assembly GCF_020379485.1 of Brassica napus. Classification (NCBI taxonomy): domain Eukaryota; kingdom Viridiplantae; phylum Streptophyta; class Magnoliopsida; order Brassicales; family Brassicaceae; genus Brassica; species Brassica napus. Next base: position 29,447,146 of record NC_063444.1, read on the forward strand.
CCGTGGATAACCCAATACGCAAGCTACTTTTATTTGAGTGCGCATGGATCCTCATCACCATCAGCCTCTTCATAAAACGTTTGTGTCGAAGAGACGAAGTTTCCCGCGGTTCAGAATGAGCTTTTGCGCCGGGAAGCCCCCAAATCTTACTCAGTGGGCATCATAAAGAGCTCTAAGGGGGTGTGAGAGGACCGGAAAATAATGAGTCAAGCCTGAAAAGAAAGTCGAACCGCGAAGGCAAGTATCCTCGCCCCGGCGATGGGAACTTTCAATAAAGCACAGTAGAGTGCTTTACCTACCAGAGGTATCTATAGAATGAAAGAATCATTTTATGCTTCCTTGGCCATGTACAACATGGATTAGCATTATGTCATTCCTACAATTCCTACAAGTGATCCACCTTCCAGTATTTGAAGGAGAGGACATCGATATATTATATAATATGTTTCTTTCCATTCCTCGTGAGCCACTTATTTCTCCGAAACAAGAGATCAAAGTGATTTTCCTCCTTTTTCCCAATAAGTCGACGGCCTTACACCATTGGGATACTTCGAATAAACTAGCATACATATAGGATACACCAGTGCTAAAACATTTTCTCAAAAGATCTTCCAAACTGTTGGGGTCCTTCCTCTGGATGGTCTTCCCTCGGTGTAAAAGCAGTTGGTTCCGTAGTTGTAGAATTCTGCTGATGCCAAGTACTCCATCTCCATCATTGCATATGAAAATGTAGAAAGTAAAGAAGAAAATGCATAAACAGAAAAATTGTGAAAAATAAGTGAATTTATCTAGTTGAGGCATGATTAGATTAATTGATTTCAACAAAATGATTCCCTCCAGACAGCTCCACTCCGTCAAGTCTCTAGGAGTAGTGAAGAACTATAGAAAGTTGTGGTTGGTTGTTGACCAACAAAAGCATGGGAGAAAACCAAGAAAAAGGGGGAATAGATATTTCTTCTCTTATGAGATTGATAGTTTGATCGCGGGGGCGGCCCGGCAGGCTTGCGATCAGAAAAGAAAATCGATTCTATATACGTTATGGTATGGAAAAAGATCTGACTTCCATTTCTTCAGTAGGGGAGAAAGAGTCTTTCTTGGTTGACTGCCGGGAAGCTTTACTTGGTCTCAAACTCAAAGGCTTGGCTAGATGGCAGAACTCTTTCTTAAGTGGCCACAAGCAAGCCCAGAAGAATCGAATCATCGCCCAAAAGCAAGGTAATGAACTCACGATCTACGTATATCAACGGCCTTTCCCAACCCCGAGTCTATTTGGAGTCATAGTTCGATCCACAACCACAAGCCAAGCTGACTTAGAAGCACAGCTGAATGCACACTTCCTTCCTGGCTTATTGAATACTGAAAAGCACAGGTACAGTGCCACCCCTCACACTGACCGTACTTCCGGCAAACATAACTAGTTCTTCGAGTAAGACCGGGTTGAAGCAGAAGGATATTCGCTTTATTAGCTAAGGCTGATTGAATTGCTAACTGAACATAACTAGTCTAATTCCATTATTCTGACCCTGCAGGCTTTGATCTTTTTGATTCTCATAGAAATCGGAAGATTTGAAAGCGGAAAGAAGATTCTAGCCTTCCTTCCATATTCAAAGATCAAGGAAGACGAGCAAGAAAACGGATGCGCGTTAGCGCAACGGCTTTCGCTAACATTGTTCAATCCGTTGCTTGTTCCCCTGACCTTCCATTCACTTTGATTAACGCTACCCGGTCCACTCAAAGCTTGAAGGCGTTCCTCGTTAGTTGCTTATCTCGTTGTTGGGGCTTCCCAAGAGAAGATGGAGTGGACGGGTATTTGATTCCAGGAGATGGCTTACTGCCTTGGGGGCGGAGGGAGAACGATGGGACCTCGAATAGAGCTACTTTTGGTCATTACTTCCTGGTACGAATGCATTGACTGGCCCGAGGAACGCCTTCTGAACCGGACTTGGATATTTGCTTGTTTGTTTCGGGCCAAGTGGATTAATTAAATGAGATGGAGCGGGACAAAGATGGATTGAATGTCATATAGATTTGAGTTTCAGTGGCATAGGACCTTCGATCAACCATGGGGCGGAGGAACCTAGCTTCTTCAGCGAAGCTGGAAGAACCCCTCGGTTGAATCTATATCTCCGTTCGATGGGAATTCCCAGGCATGGTGGGATCAGTTTGTAGCTTCCAGTCTGATTCCTGGGATTGCATGGCGAAGTGGAGGAACCCCTTACTTCGTTCATTCTATTGAAGCATAACGTAAAAAGCTCTTTCTCATGTTGCATTTCTTTGGTTTTGTGGGAACCGAAATTCACACCGTCGAGTTTTGTTAATCGGAGGAAAGCCAAGTTAACCTAGCCTTCCCTGAAGGTACCGGTTATCTGCTGGGCCACACACAACACAATCAATATGAAAGATTCGAAAGTAATAAATCGTAAAAGAGCAAAAAGGGAACAAAGAGGTCTTATTTCCGAATTCGCGTTTAAGCGTGAACAACAGGTAAGATCCTAGGCCACGAGAGCTGTCGGTATGTTCGCTAGTCTAGCCACCTAAGTTCTAACCTAGTCGAGTCGCAGCTCGGTAGTAAAAACGGAAAAAAGCCTAAATTGCTCTAAGTATTAAGCTTGCTCTTAAAAGGCTCTCTCCTCTGCTCTTCGTCCTAGGTCCTCCTTATATACTCCTCCTTAGGTCGGTTTACCTCTTCTCGGGCCGGATTTGTCGTGAAGCAGGCTTTTCCATATTTCCTTCTTCTTTGTGATTATCTTCAGAAATTTGACATTTATCTCTTCCCGCGGATGCGATTAACCGTCATAACAGTTTTTGGGTTCAAGTCTTTTGGGACCAAAGATGGGCCGTTGTCTGCAATTTGGACCCTCTTTGGGCCGTATCGAGACTTTAGCGTTTTTATGATTTTACTCGCGAAGTAGCCGTTGGTATAGGCATGGTTCTTCCAACGGAACCCTGTTTCTTCGCATAGCCGAGGCAGTTGGTGTTAAGTTAACCGTAACCTGCTCTACTACGAAGGATAGTAAACTGTTCGAGAGACATAACCTTCCCAACTTCCCGAAAACTTTCGACGATGTTTTTTAGACGGAACATTGGTGTCGTATCCATGGACCCGAACACTGAGTTACGGAAACTTCGGACGAAGATGCATGTTTATGGGATGGGACCGGGTTCGGAATGGTCCACGGAGAATTGGCTGCGGTCACCGGGCGAACTGATCCGCGGCACGATCGAGCTCACCGGCGTGCCGACTGGCAACACGGTCGTGCTCGCCGGGCGAGCTGGCCCGTGTCACGGCCGAGCTCGCCGGCGACTCGACTGGTAACACGACCGTGCTCGCCGGGCAAGCTGGCTCGTGTCTTGGCCGTGCTCGCCGGGCGAGCTGGCCTGTGTCACGGCCGAGCTCGCCGGCAACTCGACCATCAACACGGCCGTGCTCGCCGGGCGAGCTGGCTCGTGGCTCGTGTCGCGGCTGTGCTCGCCGGGCGAGCTGGCTCGTGTCGCGGCTGTGCTCTCCGGGCGAGCTGGCCCGTGTCACGGCCGAGGGTGTTAGGTCCTAGCTTGCGGTATGGTCTGTTCTAGGTGGAATTAGACGTAATCGTTTGTCGAAAGATTGAAGGTGAATAGAAAAAAAAATTGTATGAGTAAGGGAAGTAAGTTTTTCAAATTCTTTACTCACTTCTTCCCTTAAGAAAAGATTCCTTCAAGATAGAAATTTTTTCTCCAAGATCTCTCTTTGCTCAAAAAAAAGGTTTCGGAAGGAGGTCGGAGAACAGAACCGGAGACAGGCTGAGCTCCATTCTCGGGCCCTTGTCCGTGCGGAGAGGAGAGGAAAGAAAGCGATTGTCGCCGAAATGAAGCAGAGGGCTGCTTTGTTTGCCACCGAATTCGAGAGCTTTAAGGATGCTCAAGAATTCGTGGGTGATTTTCGCGAGTGTCGTTGCTACCCTCTACAAGTCGCAGAACGAGGACTTCTCTTTTCCTGCCGAGGTCGCCGAGATGTCGGGTCTTATGAACGGGTGTGCCCATGCCGAATCCTTGGTTCCTCCAATCGAAGGAAGGGTCTGATAGCTTTGGGATTCCATCGAGGTCTCGGAGGACACGGTGGAAGCGGGAACCGGTGTCGGTGATGAAGGTGCCGGAATCGCGGACGGAGAGGTGGACCAGTGTGCGAGCTCGTTCGGGGTCTCCATGTCCGGGTTCTTCGACTTTGAGCTTTGAGGATTGTTGGGATTATTTCTCTTAGTTTTATTTCGAGGTTTGATGTATCTAGGCCGAGTGTGGCCGTATTTGATTTATGTGTGTTATGGCCTTGCGAGGCTATGTGAACTATGTGTTTGAGACCGGCCGTTTGGTGGCTTTGGGTCCTAGCCGTTTTTTGCGGCTTCTATATATATGATGAATGATCGACATTCTGTGCATTTTAGTTTATACTTCTGCCAAGTGTGAGGGAAAGATACGAGTAGTCACTTCGTATCTTAACTCTTAGTTTATCTTCTTGTTCGTTTGCTCTTACTGAACAAGGGCGTTCGGAAACATTTAGGAGTTTCGCGAAGTTTCGTGAGCGTATTAGATATAGACAATGGGACATATTTTTAAGATCTCGTATCATGTCTTGAGATGTTAGTGGACCAGTAGGACTGGGTTTAGGGTAAGACCTAGGTTTACTTTCGGCTCTATGGCTGTGCGATGACTGATCGGCTCTCGTTTTGCCTGTGGGCGATTTCTACCTGGTTCTTTCCGATTTAAAGTCCGCGACTTGGCGCCGGCTTATATGACTTGTATGGAATGAACCGAGCACTCTCCAGAGACCGTCTGGAGTTCTGACCAAAATTTTGGATTTCTTGTATAGCGCGCTATGGTATCTTTGTCGGATGTAAGATAACCTTTACTTTTACGAAAGGTTAGACTACGAGTTTTTTTTTTGAGAACGTTTTGGGTTTGTCCGTCGGGGCCAATCGACGGGCAATTTTTAAAGTCGCGGATGGACCGTGTGTTTGGATAATATCTCTCGAAAATATTTACGACGTCTCGCTTTTTCCGAAAGGTGTATCCTTTGTAGTGAGAAAGTTACGATCTTCGTTTTTAGAGAAGATGTATTTGGTCTTGCTTGACCATTGATACGCAGTGATTGTTGTTTAAGTTAGTTCCCATCCAAGGACTGCTTGAAAGGTAAGCATGTTTGGAGACCCTTGTCTTGGGTGTTTCTCAGGTTAATCTCCGATTGTTGTTGCTTACTGCAAGTGAATCGGGAGACCGCAATAAAATGAGTTTTATTGGAAAAGTTTCGAAAATATCGAGTACATGTGTGGATATTCCAAACTTTGTGGGAGTATACGTGTACACGTACCCACTCCCCCCCCCCCTTTTTGGAGAGGGGGATAGCTGAACTTGTCAATAGAACAAGCTGCCTACGTACCTCTTTCGAGGATCAAGCCATCTCGTAGTTCTGCTTTGTTGTTGCGGGCGTTCCTACTCGTTGGATAGGGCCGTTTCTGTTACTTCGGCCGTTGAGGCTTTAGTTAAATCGGCGGCCATTTCGTGAGTCGGGTTTTCTACTGGTAGGGCGATGGACTCCGGGATCGCGTCGCTGTCCGGAGCCGTTGCCAGGGCGAGTGATTCCGAATCGCTCTTTGTGGAACCTTCGGGAGTACTCTGAGTTTTCTTGACTCACTTCGGGCTAACCGCAGGGGTGTTCCGAGTTTGTCGTAGCTTATGCTCGGCCAAAAAGCAGAGCCTAGATTGTTTCTGGCATCCCCAGATTACTGCTGTTCCGTTTGGTGTTGGGAACTTGATGCTAAGGTGGCAAGTCGACAGTACCACCTTCATTGCGTTGATCCATGGGGTTCCCATGATAACATTATAGATGGTTGGGTTATCGACTACGGCGAAGTCAACGATTTTCGTTACTTCCCTTGCCATGACCGGAAGTTTGATCGATCCGAGGGTCATTGATGTTGTGCCCAAAAAACCGGTCAGTGGTTTTGGTTCCGGGATGATTTCCCAGAGTTCGATGTTCATTCTCCGGAGAGTGTCGCGGAAAATGACGTTGACCGGGCTGCCTGTGTCGACGAGGATTCTTCCCACTTCGAGGTCTCGAATCACCAAGTCGATGACCAGCGGGTCGCAGTGAGGTTTATCGAGTCCGACGGTTTCCTCCTCCTCGAAAACAATCGTATCATTTGGAACGTTGTCGGTCAGGGACCGAGTCATCCAGTTAGAACTTGTTTCCGCCTTTCTTCTGTATGCCTTGAAGAACGAAACAGAGTCGCGGTAGAACTGCGATTCTCCAATGATCATGTTTATCCTCCGGCGGGTACTATTGTCTCCAAGGTCATCCTGCCTTCTTCCGCGTTTTTCGCCAGACTGATTTGCGCGTGCGTCCCTCTCGGGAGACTCTTTATCAGTCCTGGGAGGGCGGTCGGAATCCAGGATGAGGTTCTTTATGCTAGTTACCTTCGAGAGGTCGCCAGCGAGGAGTTTTGCTGCTAGCCTTGCGCCGAGAACTTTGCAGTTCGTAGTGGAATGACCTTTGGTCTGGTGGAACTCGCAGTAGGAGTTATCCTTATACTGGTTCCTGGACCAGGTGTTTCTGGAGGTCTCCCCTTGTTCGGAATTGATAGTGTAGTTGTTCTCGCCCTGGATGTCTTCTCCCTCGTGGTGGACATACTTGTCGTTTCGAGAGCTTTTCTTTTTCGTGGGCGTCTTCTGCGGGTTGTACTTCTGGGAGAGGATTTTCATCTCCTCTTCCATTACGATGAAGTCTGTTGCCTTATGAAGAGCATTCTGAATCGTTCTCGGTTTTTCGAGGGATACCCATTGCCAGAATTTCGACCGGTACCAGAGAGTTTTCTTCAGAGCATCGATCGCCACTTTGTCGCTGATCCCGGTGACTCTTGCCATTACTAGCTTGAATCTGTTCATGAACTCGCGAAGTGGCTCGTCTTCTCTTTGAGATAGGCTCCAGAGATCGACGTCCGAGGTTTCTCTGTCCATGAACATGGAATACTGCTTGAGAAACTCTGAAGCAAGTTGGCGGAAACTTCCGATGGAATTTCGTTTTAGGCGAGAAAACCATTCGAGCGCGGCTCCTTTGAGGTATTCGACGAAGAGGAGGCAGTAGCCAGCGTCTCGTTCGCGTTCCTTGAGTTTGCACCTCCCCATCGCGATCTGGAAAGACTGCAGGTGCGCTTTCGGGTCGGTGGTGCCATCGTAGATGGGAATTTTGATCTTCCCCGGGTCCGAGACGTTGGTCTCAGTAATCCGGGCACTGAACGGGGTGTTGCATGCTTCCTTGAGAAGTCTGTTGATCTCGAGCGCAGCGCTTGTCGCGTGGTGGATTTGTGATTTCACCGCTTTCACCTCCGCTGCGGTTTTCGCGATGTACTCGCGGAGATCGTGGATCTTATCAGGATTTCTGGCAGCCTTGCGAGCTTGTCTGTGTTGGCCGCGGTGGTTCCTGGCCTGCTTCTCGGCCAGCTCCTCCTGTTCTACCCAATAGAGGTTTCTTCTTCCTCGGTCATGGGTTTTTCGAAGGACGCGTCCTGCCGAGCGGACTGGCTTCGCGTTCTTCTTGGGTGGATGTCAGCACCGTCGTCCGAGTGCTCGGACTGGTCGCTTATATCCAGGTCGATGCGCTCGATTTCTTCTCCTTCGTTGCTCCCGGTAGGAGGTGGAAGGTTATCCACAGTTGGCTGTGCACCTGGCTGGAGCATTTAATCAGGGTTTTGGTCTGAGGAAGCCTTGTCCGCGTGTGCATCTCGATTGCCCGGAGTTTCGAAATCAAGTCTTCTGCCGCTGCGGGCTCTTGTGGTTCCGCGTGGGGCTTTTCTCCCGGCCATTGCGAGAGAGGCCACGAGTTTTCCTTGTTCGTCCGTCTTTTTCTGAGCGGAGGCGAACATTTCCTTCATCTGGGCTAGTATCGCGGCGTCGGCAGTGACCGTTGATACGTTTCCAGCTGGAGTTTTATTAGCGTTGGCATCGACGGGAGTCCCGTCGTGTGTCTGCGGGTCTTTGTCAGCGTTGATCGTCATATTGGAGTGAACGTGTGTGGTTGCGAGAGAGATAGATCCGTACCCCCACCCTCCTTCTAGCGCCAAACTGTGGGAACCGAAATTCCCACCGTCGAGTTTTGTTAATCAGAGGAAAGCCAAGTTAACCTAGCCTTCCCTGAAGGTCCCGCTTATCTGCTGGGCCACACAAAACACAATCAATATGAAATATTCGAAAGTAATAAATCGTAAAAGAGCAAAAAGGGAACAAAGAGGACTTATTTCCGAATTCGCGTTTGAGCGTGAACAACAGGTAAGATCCTAGGCCACGAGAGCTGTCGGTATGTTCGCTAGTCTAGCCACCTAAGTTCTAACCGAGTCGAGTCGCAGCTCGGTAGTAAAAACGGAAAAAAGCCTAAATTGCTCTAAGTATTAAGCTTGCTCTTAGAATGGTCTCTCCTCTGCTCTTCGTCCTAGGTCCTCCTTATATACTCCTCCTTAGGTCGGTTTACCTCTTCTCGGGCCAGATTTGTCGTGAAGCGGGCTTTTCCATATTTCCTTCTTCTTTGTGATTATCTTCGGAAATTTGACATTTATCTCTTCCCGCGGATGCGATTAATCTTTTGGGACCAAAGATGGGCCGTTTTCCGCAATTTGGACCCTCTTTGGGCCGTATCGAGACTTTAGCGTTTTTATGATTTTACTCGCGAAGTAGCCGTTGGCATAGGCATGGTTCTTCCAACAGAACCCTGTTTCTTCACATAGCCGAGGCAGTTGGTGTTAAGTTAACCGTAACCTGCTCTACTACGAAGAATAGGAAACTGTTCGAGAGACATAACCTTCCCAACTTCCCGAATACTTTCGACGATTTTTTTTAGACGGAACATTGGTGTCGTATCCACGGACCCGAAGACTGAGTTACGGAAACTTCGGACGAAGATGCATGGTTATTGGATGGGACCGGGTTCGGAATGGTCCACGGAGAATTGGCCGCGGTCGCCGGGCGAACTGATCCGCGGTACGATCGAGCTCACCGGCGAGCCGACTGGCAACACGGTCGTGCTCGCCGGGCGAGCTGGCCCGTGTCACGGCCGAGCTCGCCGGAGACTCGACCGGCAACACGGCCGTGCTCGCCGGGCGAGCTGGCCCGTGTCACGGCCGAGCTCGCCGGCGACTCGACCGGCAACACGGCCGTGCTTGTCGGGCGAGCTGGCTAGTGTCGCGGCCGAGCTTGCCGGGCGATCCGTTTTGGCTGTTCTTTTTCTCGGCTTTTGAAGTTTTGACCAAGATTCGGTTTTTTCTGAGGACTTTCGGACATCGATTCCGTCGTGACCGATTTTGACCCCAACATTGTCTGTGGATTTCTAACAAAGAAACCTTATGCCATTTAATTCATTAAGGTGGAGTGCTGCTCGCCACTCCCTGAGGTACTTTAGTAGCTCGACTGAAAGGAGATGCCAAGGACGGGGTCGAACCGTCATTTCAGGATTTACAGTCCGATACATTGCCATTTCAGGATTTGCAGTCCTACGGGAATCGAACCCGTGTCTTCGACATGAAAAGACGATGTCCGAACCACTAGACGAAAGGGACAAAAAAAAAAGCCATTCTTCATATACCTCAGCTCCGAGAATAGAAGTGTATCTTTTCTTTCTATACGAAATTCAAGATTCTGTTTGTGTTTCGTGAACTCAATAACCACTTATTTGAAATGTTATAGCGGGTGCAGTTGAATTGGGACCTAAGATGGGCCATGGAAGCTCTTCTGAAAGATTATCGAGACGCACACGTATAATAGGTAGAAAGAATCGAATAAGGCTTTTCAGGTGGCAGAATGGCCTCTCTGGTCGATCCGTTGAATAAACAAAAGCTACTACTCAATGGCTGGTTAAGATCTTATTGGTAGAATTCTTCGGATTTCTTTGGTCCTAGCACTCGAAACGAGAGAAGTACGTGTGTACATAGGACGTGAGATGAATCACAAGGAGCGAAGCCTGCTTGACCAACGGGAGAAGCCAACTTCGTTCCTCCTTACAGGCTGTTTTCCACCATATAATAAATGAGAGCTAGCCGATTCGGATTCTGCTTGAGCTACCTTCTCTTTTAAGTTAAGGTCGGAGAGCAGCAATGAGTGCATCCCTCTACCTATGCCCTAAACTGAGCAAGATAGCTTCCATTGAGAGTGATCGAGATGTGAGATATGAGATCAGTTACCGCATTAGACAGGTACTACACTTCTGAAAATAAAGGGGGAATGGACCTGATCCTGAGAAAACGACTGTGGGAACCGAAATTCGCACTGTCGATTTACGTTTAAATTAGGAAACTAGGAAAACCCTAATTTCTCAGAGGTCCCGGATCTCTGCGAGAGCCAACGGCAAGTGACCAAATATATGCGGAAATCATGAAAAGATAACAAACGAGTTTAGAGAAAATAGTAGATCTTATTTCGAGTCCGCGTGAGAGCGTTGCGATCATTACAAGAGATCATAAAAGCTTTGGCCGCAAAGGGTGTCAGCGAGTTACCTAGTTCTAGCGGCCTAAAAGCTCAAACCTAGTTGACTCGCAGCTCGATAACAAAAGACGAAGAAAATACAGAAAAGGTTTTTGATTGATTTCGGACTGAACCTTATGCAAGGCTGCCTACGTACCCCTTTTGAGGATCAAGCCGAACGTAGTTCAAGAGTGAACCAAGAGATCGAACTGCTTGTGCAAGTTCGTCTGGTAATCGGGTGCCAGTCATGGAAACAGAGCATGTCGAGAATAATGCATCAGAGTTTCTAAATGCCGAGAGTTCTGAGTCTAAAAAGTTCTCCCCCGTGCCTCTCGCCTAGGACTCCTCATATACTCGCTCCTAGGTGGGTTTACGCTTTTTCCTCTTCTGCCCTTAAGCCGTCATAACTTAAAAATGGAGATTTTCCATTTTTCCCGATCTTTCCAATTATCTTCGAATACTTCGTATTTATCCGCGGAAACTTGACATTTATCTTTCCTTGCGAACCGAGCATAAACCGTCCTACAGTTTATGGGCTTTTGGTTAAGAAATCGTAACTGGGTTTCGAGTCACGTCTTAGGTCTCTTTGGGCCGTTTTTTGACTCGAAACGATATTACGGCTTCTTTCGATAAAAACAAACTTTCCGTGGTTTTTATCGTAAAGTTCGATTGATGACTTCAAATGACGAGAAACATGAAATGGGTTGGCTATGGTCTTCGGGAGATAGCATTAAAGAGTAGACGAGAATGCATGGATTCGTGTTGTATCAATTTTTAAGAAAGCACTGTCGCTGCGTAGTGACCGAGTCGTGTGCGTTCTCGGTCGCTACGTAGCGACCGAGCCATGTACGTTCTCGGTCGCTACGGAGCGACCGAGCTTCGGGGAGACCTCGGTCGCTACGTAGCGACCGAGCTTCAGGGAGAGCTTGGTCGCTACGTAGCGACCGAGATTCGGTGCGAGCTCGGTCGCTACGTAGCGACCGAGCCGTGTAGTGCTCGGTCGCTACGTAGCGACCGAGCTTTGGTGAGAGCTCTATCGCTACGTAGCGACTGAGCACGTACACGGCTCGGTCGCTACGTAGCGACCGAGGTCTCCCCGAAGCTCGGTCGCTACGTAGCTCGGTCGCTACGTAGCGACTGAGCCGTGTACGTGCTCGGTCGCTACGTAGTAACCGAGCTTTGGTGAGAGCTCGGTAGCTACGTAGCGACCGAGCTTCGGTGAGAGCTCGGTCGCTACGTAGTGAGAACTCGGTCGCTATGTCGCGACCAAGCTTCGGGGGGAGCTCGGTCGCTACGTAGCGACCGAGCGTTGTACGTGCTCGGTCGCTACGTAGCGACAGAGCTTCGGTGAGAGCTCGGCCGCTACGTAGCGATCGAGCCGTGTACGTGCTGGGTCGCTACGTAACGACCGAGCTTTGGTGATAGCTCGGTCGCTACGTAGCGACCAGCTTTTGCGCTTGTTGCTACACGGCAACCTTGTTCGCGTCTTTCTCTGATTTTTCGTGAATGTGTTTTCTCCGCAAGATTCTTCGTAAAAATAAATTTTTTTCTAAGATTTATTTTTCGTAAAAATGTTCATGCCGATTTTGACCCCAACAGTTAGCCCCCCAGCTCGTTAGAACCATGAACTTCTAGCGTGAGGTTTTAGCGAGTGGCTTGGCAAGTTAGGTGAGTTAGGCAGAATTAATGGTCGAAAAGGTCCGTGGTAAGTGGTCTTCTCGCTCTTCTAAAAGTAGAACGCGATAAGATTGGGGCTGCGCCTTATGACGGCTGCCTACGTACCCTTGTTGAAGGGATCAAGCCTTTCGTAGTTCGTCTTGGAGTTAAGGTTCATATGACTAGTTTTCCAGCGAGACCTTTACGGTCTGGTTTTTATGTAGAGGTTATCAGGTGTGTTGCTGCCGATGGCATTTTATATGGGTGTAGAAGGAAGACTACGAGTTGTCATCTTGTAAACTAACTCTGTGTGAACTGCTATATCCGTGATCTGTTTTCGAGAGTTTTCCGCAGTGTTCAAACTTGCGGGATTTCCGAAGACGCTCGAATATTGGCAAAGAGACAAATTTTGGGATCTCGTATCAAGGTTTTTGATACTATGCCTAGAGATGTTAGAGACCAGTGCGCTGGGTTTAGGGCAAGACCTAGGTTTACTCCTGGTTTTAGAGGGTGTGATGACTAATTCGACTTACATATTCTGTTTCAATTTCATCATGATTCCATACCGATTTAAAGTCCGCGATAGGTTCTCGGCTTATACGACTTGTATGGTTGGAACCGAGCATCTCTCCAAGGACAATTTTTAAGCCTCCTGGAAGTGCTGACCAAAAAATTTGGGTTTCTTTTATAGCGCTATTATCCTTGTGTCGGATGTACGAGAGTCATCTCTACGAGTCTTAATGGTTAAAATTACCATTTCGAGTCTTCGCGAAGGATATGTTTTGAGAAGATGTTAGTGCGTATGACTGTCTGGTCTTCCAAGAAAGTGTTATTATCGAGGAAGGAAATTTCGTCGAAGAACGAATCTTCAGGCGTCTGCGACGTCTCGCGATGCTGAAGATTTGTTATTCTTTCGTATGCCGCGTTTCGTGCTTGAAATGTCTGCGGGCTTGAAGATGTTTCGCGATGTTGCAAGGGATTAGTCTTAGCCCTGCGTTTGGGAAACATTCTTGTTTGACTACGGATGTTCGCAGCCAGAATTGTTGTTCTTGTTTGGATTTGATTTGTGATCGAGGAGTTAGGACCAAGGGGTCGCGTAAATTTGTCCCCGGAAAGAGGCATCCTCCTATACTGTGCTTTGTTTGGTGTTGGCCTTCCGAGATTTCTTTCGTGTCTATTTGAGGATGTTCCGTATAGCTATAGGAGCTCTGTTACGAGTTTTCCTTACATGCCGCATTTTACGAGTAAAACACAGCGGGCTTAAAGTGTATCGTAGTATATGGAACTTGGTCGATTTTTGACAAGTGGAACCTTTCCGTTAACTGTTTGGTTGTTAGGACTGAGTTTTGTTATGACGAATTTACCGTATGATTCCCGTTTTTGGGTGATACGATAATTGTTTGTGTAATTGTTACTTGGCGTTTCAAAACAAATTATGGATTACCGTTTAGCCGTCAAGTTATTGGAGTGGTGGTCGCTCAATTGTTTTGGCTTTGCATGAAGGCTGTGCTCAGCTTTATAGCCAAGGACGTTGTTGCCAAAGGATTAGACCATGACACTTTCGTGCTGTCAATAAGGTCAAGTCGGTTAGAATCGTCCTTAAAGGGGATGTTGTAACCTAGTTCGGCTTCGAAGGAAAGGTGTAATTGGGCGAGTGACGAATGACATTTATCGAGATTTATAGGCCTAGTATGCCCAAGGTGGTAGAAAACGTTTTTCCACTTTAGGGTTAATTTATACGATGAAAGTTTCGTATAATGTTTCCTTTATTCGTATGGAAGTTGTTTCCTTTGTTTCCGAGGGAGATAAAGCCTAAGAAGCACGATACAGAGCCCGTGCGGAGTCAGTTACGGGGTGATTTCCTGCTCGGACGTGACCAAGCGGAATGAGAGCGGATGCCAGTGAGTCGCGGGGCTAAAGAATGAGACCTTTCAGATCGTGGTGCGAGGAAGTAAATTTTATATTGGTCGTCCAATGTTGGATCATACAGCTTGGTTTTTTGCTATAAGGAAAGTACTTTTTCATAAAACATGTTACGTTTACTTTCGAAAGTTACTTCGTTTGACATGATCTGATTATACGAAGGATTTTTTGCGTAAGTAACGGGCGACCGGTTTTTACGAATTTATTAAATTGACGCGACATATGGAGATGTAAAAATAACGATGTTTCCGCAGATTTTTGAGAAACGTTTTCGCTTTTGTTTTTATTCTTTGGTGAAAGTTTCTCTGAGTCACTCATGGAGTTTTACCAAAGGTTATTTCACCGAGATCTAGTCGCGAAACGTTTTTGCAGGTTTCTTGAATGAATCAGTTAAACAGCGATAGACTTAGTCGACAAGTGGGGAGGACGTGTTCTCTTTGTCGTATTTTCTGTTACTTTTGTTCTTGATTTTACTTTGTCGCAAATGTTTTTGATGTTTTTCCGTGAGTCAGTTGGTTCAATGGAAAATGAGAGTGATGCTTTGATGCCTGAAGATTTCTCGTATAATGATTCTTATACGAAACTCGTTTTATCAAATCGGAAAAGATCTTTATGACTTCAGTAAATCATCGACTTTCATTCTGAAGTTTGGCAGAGGTTTTCTAAACGAATGATTGCGATGATAGATGCTGTATAGTCTTTGACAATTTTTCCAACATGGTTTGGATCAGTTCCTAGCGTTTAGACGAATCTCAGATTGTCGTTTGCTTTTAGGATGATCTTGAAGAGACATCGCATTGTATGAATATTTTTCCGCATATTTCTACGAGAGTTTACATTGTCGAAAGCGTTTTCTTGTCGAAAGCATTTTCTTGATCTTGACGAGACATCGCATTGTTTGAATATGTTTTTGAAGTATGGGAGTATACGAGTATAGTATACGCACCTACTCCGTCCCTTTTTTCTCGAGGAATAGAATGATCGACAGTTCGAGTCGCTTGGACTGTGATTTGGTTGTTTCCAGGTTGAAGACTTGGAATATGTAGGTTCCGAGAGAATTGCCAGAAACGAATCGGTTTTAACATGACGTTCATGTCTCTAGTTTTTTCTCTCCTTAGGAAGCGAGCTTGATATGCGTGGCGATCGTTTCTCGATTTTTGGAGAGTTTAGATCGGTTTGCAAGATCTGGACGAACAGTTATGGGACAATATATCGAGACAGGAAAAATCACCTAAGACTTAGTTCGCTAGACTATCCCCCTAGGTTTTACGTTCCCTAAAGTTCTATGGCAGTCTCAAAGGCGTTTTTATTTCTTAGTAATTTCCTACGAAAACTCCAAGTCTGATTTCAAAAATTTCAAGTCGCAAATACCTTAGTTCTCTCGAAGATGCAGTTTTGTCTCTTCTCAGTTTTGCTTACTCATTTCCCCTTCCTCTTCTTGTGTATGTTAGCCTTTTTCGATATTGGTGTTTATCCTTTGAGACTTGACATTTATCTTCCAAACTTGACTGATACGAAGTCGATAAAAAGGTTCAACGTAATCGTATAGTTGAGGCTGCTAAGGTGTTAAGTTAATCGTTGCCGTATTATACGATTAATCTGAATCCACGCGAGAAAACTAGTCTTTGCGGGGTTTTTTTTTTATCGTAAAGTTTCAATGGTAACTCTAATCGAGACGAAACAAGAGACGTGTCGATCGATATTTGAATGAGAACACAAATATGGAGGTAAGGGCGAGTAGGAGCAAGCGAAGGAGTTTAGACGAGTCTTACTTGTTTTCGCCGTAAAATCTCAACGGAAACTCCGATTGAGAAGAAACGAAAAGCGTTTCGATCGGGATTCAAAAGAGAACACAAAGGACGAGCTTTTTTAGGCCTGACAGGTCGCTATGTAGCGAGCTGGAGGCCTGACAGGTCGCTACGTAGCGAGTGGAAGCAAGCCAAGAAGAGTCCTACTTGTTTTCGTCGTAAAATCTCAACGGAAACTCCGATTGAGACGAAACAAAAAGCGTTACGATGAGGATTCAAAATAGATCGCAAAGGAGGACCCTTTTTAGGCCTGAGAGGTCGCTACGTAGCGAGTGGAGAGTTGGCTTGAGCTCGGTCGCTACGTAGCGATCGAGCTTGGCTGGAGCTCGGTCGCTACGTCGCGACCGAGCTGTGTTCGTGCTCGGTCGCTACGTAGCGACCGAGCTTGGCTTGAGCTTGGTCGCTACGTAGCAACCGAGCCGTGTGCTTGCTCGGTCGCTACGTAGCGACCGAGCTGTGTAATCAATTTGTTGCGCTTCTTTTTTCCGCGATTAACCTAGGGGTTTCTGCGGTTTTTAGGAGAACAAGTTTTGGTAAAACCCTTACGCATTGAGATTTCTTTTGTTCGGTAATGAGCCAAATTTACGGGGTTTGATAAGATTTATCGTTTCCCTTTATGTTTAAAAAGAGAAATCGCGAGCTCGTTTCATTGCACTTCCTGTGGCAAAAAGTCGCAGCAAGGTTTTTGATTTTCTCAAGAACTGTGGCGTTTGCATAGGCGTTGGCCATAAGCGCAGTGGCGGCTGGAGTTTTCTTACCAGCGTTGTTGCGAACTGCGATTTTCTCTTTCGTATTTCCAGACATTGTTTTGATCAAGCGTTTTGCGGCTATGAGTTAGAGTAATCCGTACCCCCCCCCTCCTTCTAGCGGCAAACTGTGGGAACCGAAATTCGCACTATCGATTTACGTTTAAATTAGGAAACTAGGAAAATCCTAATTTTACAGAGGTCCCGGATCTCGGCGAGAGCCAACGGCAAGTGACCAAATATATGCGAAAATCATGAAAAGATAAAAAACGAGTTTAGAGAAAACGGTAGATCTTATTTCGAGTCCGCGTGAGAGCGTTGCGATCATTACAAGAGATCATAAAAGCTTTGGTCGCAAAGGGTGTCAGCGAGTTACCTAGTTCTAGCAGCCTAAAAGCTCAAACCTAGTTGACTCGCAGCTCGATAACAAAAGACGAAGAAAATACTGAAAAGGTTTTTGATTGATTTCGGACTGAATCTTATGCAAGGCTGCCAACGTACCCCTTTCGAGGATCAAGCCGAACGTAGTTCAAGAGTGAACCAAGATATCGAACTGCTTGTGCAAGTTCGTCTGGTAATCGGGTGCCAGTCATGGAAACAAAGCATGTCGAGAATAATGCCTCAGAGTTTCTAAGTGCCGAGAGTTCTGAGTCTAAAAAGTTCTCCCCCGTGCCTCTCGCCTAGGACTCCTTATATACTCGCTCCTAGGTCGGTTTACGCTTTTTCCTCTTCTGCCCTTAAGCCGTCATAACTTAAAAATGGAGATATTCCGTTTTTCCTGATCTTTCTAATTATTTTCGAATACTTCGTATTTATCCGCGGAAACTTGACATTTATCTTTCCTTGCGAACCGAGCATAAACTTTCCTACGGTTTATGGGCATTTGGTTAAGAAATCGTAAGTGGGTTTCGAGTCACGTCTTAGGTCTCTTTGGGCCGTTGTTTGACTCGAAACGTTTATTACGGCTTCTTTCGATAAAAACAAACTTTCCGCGGTTTTTATCGTAAAGTTCGATTGATGACTTCAAATGACGAGAAACATGAAATGGGTTGGCTATGGTCTTCGAGAGATAGCATTAAAGAGTATACGAGAATGCATGGATTCGTGTCGTATCGATTTTTAAGAAAGCATGGTCGCTACGTAGTGACCGAGTCGTGTGCGTGCTCAGTCACTACGTAGCGACCGAGCCATGTACATGCTCGGTCGCTACGTAGCGACCGAGCTTCGGGGAGAGCTCGATCGCTACGTAGCGATCGAGCTGTGTACGTGCTCGGTCGCTACGTAACGACCGAGCTTCGGGGAGAGCTTGGTCGCTACGTAGCGACCGAGCCGTGTACGTGCTAGGTCGCTACGTAGCGACCAAGCTTCGGGGAGAGCTCGGTCGCTGCGTAGCGACCGAGCCGTGTACGTGCTCGGTCGCTACGCAGCGACCGAGCTTCGGTGAGAGCTCGGTCGCTACGTAGCGACCGAGCCGTGTACGTGCTTTGTCGCTACGTAGAGACCGAGCTTTGGTGATAGCTCGGTCGCTATGTAGCGACCAGCTTTTGCGCTGGTTGCTATGCGGCAACCTTGTTCGCGTCTTTCTCCCATTTTTCGTGAATGTGTTTTCTCCGCAAGATTCTTCGTAAAAATAAATCTTTTTCTAAGATTTATTTTTCGTAAAAACGTTCATGCCTATTTTTACGGACTTTCAGACATTGATTCCGTCGTGACCGATTTTGACCCCAACAACGACTTATTCCTTGTGACCCCTATCCCTCCCTATCTTTGGAAACATGTCACTTTTACTACCCAATTGCAAATCAATCATTTTTGGAAAGGAAAAGGAGATGGAAAGGAAAAAAGGCATAATCAATATTCAAAGAATCGGGAAAAGGTAAAGTCATCAGTGCCATAGCTTGGGGATTTGCAAACAAACCGATTCTACTCGAAGATTTGAAGTCTCAATACCCTCACTTGTTCTGTCATCCACTATCTTTCGATTCCTTCCCCGAGTGGGACGAAGTCACTCGACTGAAAGGAGAGGGGTTTTTATACCAAGTGCCCCAAAAAGTGAGTAGAGAATGGTTACCTGCTAGGGAGGCTAGGATTGTAGATTGGGAAACTTCACTGAATTCCTCGGCTAACCCTTGAAATCCCACCTCTTCCTTTAGTTTATGCGAATCGATTGAGTAGTCATAGGAGTCACACCTCCTATGGAGGCTTCTTGCTACTGCCCTACCATAAGACAAATAAGCCTGTCACAGGAGGAACCTAGCTTCTTCAGCGAAACTGGAGGAACCCCTTGAGTCTCTAACATCTGAATCCGAACAAAAGACCTACAGGTCAGCCACAGCTGCCTACGATCCAGTGTGCATGGTGCTCGCTTAAAAAAAGTGATCGGAGATATATCTCTCGATCGAGCTGCTATCTTATTGAACATGCACAGAGAGTGGATACTGCTTCAAAGCTTTCGACGAAAAAGAGCTACCCTCTCTGTCCATATTCGACTTCGCTGTAATTCCATTGAAAAAATGCCGCGGGAAACAGTGACAGAGTAGAAGTTTTCCGGATATAGTAGTTTCATTTGTCCCGGTGTAAGAAGTCTAAGGCTTCAGATTCCTACGGGCCCTAAGCGGAACAATCGAGCTCATAGTGGAAGTCTTTGCCGGAGTTCTTCCGTTGGAGTTTCGGGTATTCAAGTTTGTATTATTCTCTCTGTAAGGGGTAAAGTCTAAGAAAGATTTCTATTGGGCATGCAACACTCCCAGAATAACACCTTGCAGTGTTAGAACTTATCTATTGGAAGTAATAAAAAGGAGGCATTTTCCGGCTAGACAAGTTAGGCTTTTCCGGGACAGGAGGTAACTGCTCTTAAGGAACCACAAAGTCAGAACTTTCCCCGCTCTATGTTCTCAGCCAATAACTATCAGACTGGGCCTATTAGCTCTGAACTCTTGGAAGAATGTCTAGGTAAAAAAAAAGTGGTTTCTTTAGCTTAAAGTCTCTCTCTTTTCCTAGAACTCACGTTAGTCGGTCAAAGATTCCGTTGGAAAGGTAGATGACATTTCTGCTCTCGAGGAACGCCTTCCTTGAAGTTGAGAGCTTAGACCCGAGTTCTTTCTTTGACTTCTAGTATGAGTGTGCCAAGGCATTCTTTCAAGTAGCAAGGAAAGAAGCTCACTATTCTTTCGTTCAAAGTTAGGGAATTTCCCAAAATGGCTTGCGGAAGAGCTTTTCTTTACTATATATGCATCAGATCTATCTTATCGGATCGGATAAAGACAGTGACTTGCACAACAAATCTGGACTTGCTTGCTCTCATTCCTGAGGTTGAACCAGTCCCCCTTTCCTCGTTATTCTGGCCTATCGCTTTTGCCCTTGACAGAGATAGATTCTTTCCATAGTGTCAATGTTTCCCCTGGTCTTTCCCACCGGAAATTCCAAAAGAATAACACCATGAAGTTTATCCACGAAGTGAATTGATTAAGTCTTCTCCGTAGGTAAACCTTTTTCCTAGAACTTCCCAACTCAAATACGACTTTGTTTTCAAGGCAAATCCATTGGACAGATCCTTGCTTTTTGAATCCACATGAGGAAAGATCTTCTCGAGCTTTTATCTGTTTATATAAAAAGGCATAGGACTCCCTACTTGCAAGAGTGCCAGACGTAGACTTGTGCATGGCCATTGGTGGTGCTTCTGCATTCTTCCAAAGGACCTCTTATCGAGTCATTTGATACCTTTGGAATTTTTTTCTCTCCTATTAGGGACCTCTTTCCGTTGGGAGCTCTCTCTGTTGGTATTACCACTGCACTCGGTCAGTGACTCTTTCCTTTTGTGAACCGGAGCTTCTTACTAACAGCTACTTGACCACAGTCACTCAGTTGTCTCCAGGGCTTTGGTTTTAGAGAGATTTCCTAGTGCTATTCTTACAGCTTGCCTTACTAATTAATGTGCCCCTTTGCTACTGCTGCCATACCACATTCAGTCCAATTGGCCGTACTAGATAGATATCATATTTATGGAATACGATTCACTCCGATGAACGCCTTGGTGGTGAAATGGTAGACACGCGAGACTCAAAATCTCGTGCTAAAGAGCATGGAGGTTCGAAGAACGCCTCTTCAAGGCATAATATTGAAATTGAATAAGTTCGGCAGCGGATCGCAAAATCTTGGCGATCTTCTCTATCTAATAAATGGGGAGGGGGAGTCCGCTTTGAAATCGTCCCCCCTGCGCCCCGCAGTATATGATTCAACAGGAATCACACAAGGGTAGACTGATACAATCTAAACCTCTGGTAAAATGCCCCCCGTAACCCAGCAGATAAAGTACATTACATAGTCCGTTTTAGGGATTGGTGACTTACCCATTCAGTGACTTTGGCACTGGATGGACGTTACCAAAATTGGTTACTATCGGGTCGGGTGAATGAAATAATAGACGCCTGGTGGCATTCCAGCCTTCCTTCTCCTTTAAGGACCTATCCTAAAGAGAATCCAGTACTTCTTGGTCGTGAATATCTGAATAGGGCGAACCACTCCGTGGATATCTTGACTTCGGAACAAAAAAATTATAATTAGGCTCGGTCAACTGGAATGTGTATTATCCATATAGGGGATCTTCCAATTGAGAAGATCCATCGAGCTGAGAGGAAGAGAAAAGTGTATCTATTTTATTTAGTTATTCAGTTGATTCATTATTGGAAAAGATAGCAACAACAATTTCATCCGACATGCGAATTTTTTATTTTCCAATGGATTTCCATCTTTCATTAATGAAATTTTTTTTGATGTAGTGAGTACTAGCTCTGGTTGTTCGCTGTTCAAGAATTCTTGTTTAGGCAGTTCATACCATCCATACATAGTGTTTTGATCTAAGATTTCAATTCTTCCATGTTTCAGTAGTACCATATTGTTCCATGGAGCTAAGTGGAAGAAACAGGTGTTTCTACAACTCTACCACCCAGTCAATTCCGTTCCACTTAATCCCTATTTCATGGCCACATATCTTCCCAGCTAAGTAATGGGAAACCTTTCTCCTGTTACATTACATGAATCCTAATTTCATTTCATCCAGTAAAAGCCATCTTTTTTTCAACAATGTCTTTGTCATTCGATCCAATAGCGTTCCGTTAGATAGGAACATATTTGATAAATACTGATAACTCTCGGATAGAGTATTAGAACGGAAAAATCCATTAGATAATGAACTATTGGTTCTAAGCCATCTCTGGCGCTGAATCAACAATTCGAAGTGATTTTCTTGCGTATTATTGATAAACCAGCTTTTATATAAGATGTAGGAGGATCTGTTTGGGAAGTAAGAAGCCCCTTTGACATCTCTTCATCTGCAAAGAATTCTCGATGTGAAAACACAGAGACAAAGGGCTGATCTTTGAATAGGAAAAAGAGTGGATCTGCAGGGTCCCAAATGAATTGGCTTATTCTAAAAAAGCCTTGTTCTTTGGAAGACCTATCTCGTCTTGGTTCCGCTCTGCAAGAACTCCAAATCATTCTCTTGAAGCTCATACTTTTCATCATAAATGATCCGCTTGCCCCGAAATGACCAGGCCAAATAGGGAAATCCCAATTCATTAGGCCTTTCGATACAATCAAATAGAAAGCCCCGAGGGCGCCATATTCTAGGAGCCCAAACTATGTGATTGAATAAATCCTCCTCTATCTGTTCCGGGTCGAGGACTCCATCTCCTTCCCCTTCTTCAAACTCCGATTCGTTTCATAGAGAAATCTCTGATCAACGATAGAACAAGATCCATTTTTCATCATATATAAGGGGATTCCTTGGTTCGGACCGAAAAAGCAAAGTCACTCGATCATTATCAAACTTACTGCAATCTTGGACTTTCTCCCCCCTCTCCTCTCGTTTCACTCGAGTTATTGAAACCTCTCGCTACGCTTCAAGTAATCAATACCTCTCCTTTTATTCGAGTTTGTTTTACAACCTCTCCTTTTCAGTCGAGTCACTAGGGTGCCTCGAAACAAGTTCTCGAGTCACTAAAGTGCCTAAAGGCTGAGTGACTAAATACCTTATTGAAAACTAAAGCGCTAACGCGCCTTATATTATTTAGTAAAGCAACCTTTCGCGCTAGGCGCTCATGTTTTTTTTTGTCGGGGTGGAAGCTGGCGGCAGGGCTTGCTTTTTTCGGATAGACAGAATTGGGATCTCTCTCGCATGCAAGCATTTCTATCGGGAAAACCTCGCTTATTCAATTCATAGGGCTGATTATTTATCAGCCTTTTTCTCATAAGCCAGTAAGTGTTTGTAGGAGGGGCGGGATTATGATGAGTATATAAATCAAAAGCAAAAAAGAAAAAATGGCAAGAGAAATTTGATATCGATGGAGGCGTTCCTCGGATGTGGAAAAGAGGGCAGAGATTCTCTACAATGAGACCGCAGCCCAATTGAAATGGATGTAGCGCAGCTTGGTAGCGCCTTTGTTTTGAGTCAAAAATGTCACAGGTTCGAATCCTCAAATGATAGGATCATCTGAGACTTCTCCTGTCATCCCTCTACCTATTCTTTCTCCTCTAAGCAGTAAGGAGGGATCAATTTGAGATCGATTCAAATTGGACATAGATAATCTTTCAATTTCTCATATTATATATAATAGTATAGGCGTGGAAAATTTATTGGGGTTATAAAAAAAAAAAAAGAATCCTCGTCTTTACAGTCTTGTTAATTGTGATAAGAAAGCGCTCTTAGTTCAGTTTGGTAGAACGTGGGTCTCCAAAACCCAATGTCGTAGGTTAAAATCCTAAAGAGCGTGATTCCGTTGCTCTTGTTAGGTCGAACATTAGACTGAACTCAAATAATTGAACATCACTAATCTTTCCATTGGGTGTCTGCCTATATGGCTAATTCGTCTAGATCTGATCAAGATACTTTCCCAGGGGTTCCTCCACTCACCCATTGGTAACCTAGGGAACTCACAAGCGCTTGCACTGGAACAAGACATATCAGCTAATCCGCTTCCGTACCAGAAACCTCTGATAGCAGCAGCAGTTAAAAGAGGTAGGGGAATGGCATTTTGAGAATCTCCTTTTGCACCCCCGGAAAGTACTGATATTAGATTGAGTACTACATCCCACAATAGGTATTTGCTTTTCTTCTTTATCGGTCGTCAAAGAGAGAAGAAGGATTGGCACAATTGATTAACTAGCTGACCTTCCAGCCCGCATCTAAGGAAAGCTATAGGGAAGACTCTACCGTAACGAAGCCCTAAAATATCATAGCAGTAAGCGTGCCTATAACCTATAAGGGGAATAGTCTTAAGCTACTTTCTTCTTGATGCTCTGTAAGCACCATAAGGTAATGAATTCTTCTTACTCTAACAACTGGCTATTTTTGATTCTGCTTTTCCACCTAGACACCTACTTCAACGTGCGTAGGCCTCTTCTCCTATGTCGTAGCGGAGTAGCTTTGTCCGTCATTTAGCATCAGTTCTGAAGAGGCTGCAGCATCTGTTGTCACTTTCACCACCCCACTGTCCCTTTGCTACTTAAGCTGCTAGCTCGATATTATGGTCTGGCTTTCCAGAAGGGGTTATATTGGATTATCTATAGGGGAGGCTCTAAGACCCTTATATCGAAAGATTTGATTTGCTATTTGAGTTTCGAACCTTGATTACTTTGACTATATTACTAGATCGATAGCCAAAACTACTCGAAAAAAGAATAGGAGATTATCCTCTTCATTCGTGGAGTGTTCTCCTCGTTGGTTAAATGTTAGGATGGACCACCTAGAATAAATGGGAAAGCCTTCTACCTGAAACCTTCTACTTAGTCCCACAAAGAGAGATAGATGCAACATACCGTAGTGCTCCCCAGCTAAACCTTCGACATGCATTGGAGCAAGGCGGATAACCTTCTAATAGGGGCCAGGAGGTAATTTATTAGATTTCGAGATAGCTCTCACCTTCCCAGAAAAAGATTCATTCTGTCTTATTCAGGTTCGGAAGAAGAAGGATCAGCAGAACAGGAATCTGTCCGCCGGATGAGGTTGGTCTACGATCAAAGCTCAGAAGATGATCGCCCGGAAAGTTTCTTTCGTCAAACCTCTCCCACGCCCAATCTTTACATTAATGGATGGACACCGCCAAATACTAGAACAGGAATCTGTCAATGTCGACCACAAGATAAAGAAACCAATGCAAGCATTAGTTCCACAACGAATCGGCTTATAGTTATTCCCGGCACTCGGCGCATGTCTTTGATCAACCCCGGTTCCGTCACTCGTATCTGATTGAACCAGTACTTCCTTTCCGCCGTTCCTAGGGACCACCCACTCCCGGTCCCATGAGTGATCCGAGACAGTATGCGGAGATTAATCGGTCTCTTTTGGTTCTCATTCCAAAAGTTGAGCAGCCTGTTAGCATAAAAATTGCAATTATCCTCCTTCTATTCGTTCTGGATACGGGCCTAGTCCTGAGTGCACAAACAACGGGATTGGTCCTGGGATTAGCAGCAAAATTCCTCGGCATCTCATCCTCCTGTTGCTAGTCATTTCCTAAAGAATCGAAGGTTCAGCCGACGCCTCGAAGTAGATTTGTTGTGTGAAGGGTGCGACCGGGATTTAGAGTTAGAATAGCGGGGAAGACTTGACCTCAGGCAGCGTGGAACCAGTTTATTTCATTCGATGTAGTGGTCCGATTGCCTAGTGGAAGCTCTGAGGCACTTGATTCTTGCGTACGCTCGGCTCCTCTACCAATCACCACAGCGCGAGATGCGCAAGAGTGACCCATCTCTCCACACCAACTGGACCATACAATACACTCTTTATAAAAAAAAAAGATTTGGAACCGAAAGATAGCAAATAAATTGACTTCCAGAGCGGAAGGGAATACTTAACCACGCCTCGAGTCCCAGTCTCCTAGTGGTGAGATGGTAAAGGGCAATGTCCGGTTCTGGCCAAGAGATGTCTTTGCTCCGTCCCCCTTCTTGTTGGTTGGCACAAGCCCTTGTAGTAGTAAGTCTTTCCTCCGGCCGGATCGGATGTTAGAGTCAATTCCATTGTAGGTTTGACCATTAAGTGAATGCAAATATAGGTAGAATTTGAATCAACGACCTAAGAGTCTTCTTTTGCCTATCGTAGTTACCTTGATGTGATAAATGGTCCAACTTTCTTGAAAGATATTAGATCTTGAAAGTCCTGCTCATATACATACTAATATGATCGCTACCAGGTCATCCCACTACACACCATCAAGCATAAGCAACCACTACTGAAGCTATCAACTCAATTCTCTCGTTCGAATGAGGAGATAGATAAAAGAAACAAAACTCTATAAAACATCATACGAGAAGAAGATTTTCATTCCAGCTTAAATAAGTAAGACTTGACTCTTTAAAAAATTCCGATCAACAGACTGGAGGGATGGCTGAGTGACTTAAGGCATTGGTTTGCTAAATCGACATACAAGAAGATTGTATCATGGGTTCGAATCCCATTCCCTCCGGCGTGGGAGTGAAACAGGCGGGCAAAATGAGAAGAGCACTACTTAGTGACTAAGAGCGGGGAGCCCGTTGCGCGTAGCGGGCGGATGTAGCCAAGTGGATCAAGGCAGTGGATTGTGAATCCACCATGCGCGGGTTCAATTCCCGTCGTTCGCCCATAAGGGATAGGTACTCATTCACAAACAACAAAGATAGAATATGAAGGGAGACCGGGCACCCACAACGGGTCAGAGAAGGAAGTCAAGACTAAAAAAGACCCCAAAGAATGCCTCTAGATGCCTCTTCCAATACCAGGACAAACTCCACACATCGGAAGTATGAACGCTGCACAGAGTCATACCAGTGATTTGGAGGAAATCTCTCGAAAAAGTATTTAGCGCCCATTTTGGCCAACTCTCTATCATCTTTCTTTGGCTGAGTGGCATGTATTTCCATGGTGCTCGTTTTTCCAATTATGAAGCATGTCTGAGCGATCCTACTCACATTGGACTTAGTGCTCAGGTGGTTTGGCCAATAGTGGGCCAAGAAATCCTGAATGGAGATGTGGGCGGAGGCTTCCGAGGAATACAAATAACCTCTGGCTTTTTTCAGATTTGGTGAGCATCTGGAATAACTAGTGAATTACAACTTTATTGTACCGCAATTGGCGTATTGGTCTTCGCAGCCTTAATACTTTTTTCTGGTTAGTTCCATTATCACAAAGCAGCTCCAAAATTGGCTTGGTTCCAAGATGTAGAATCTATGTTGAATCACCATTTAGCAGGGATACTAGGACTTGGGTCCCTTTCTTGGGCAGGACAATCCAGTACATGTATCTTTACCGATTAACCAATTTCTAAATGCTGGAGTAGATCCTAAAGAAATACCACTTCCTCATGAATTTCTCTTGAATCAGGATCTTTTGGCTCAACTTTATCCAAGTTTTGCTAAAGGAGCAACCCCGCTACGCCCCTTGAATTGGTCAAAATACTCGGAATTTCTTACTTTTCGTCGCGTCTTCGATCTAGCAGTCTTGGACAATTGTTTTGATGAGCTGTCACTAAACTAAAAAAAGAGAGAAGAGAATGAACTGGGAATGGGCGCCTGGTTGCTTGCTTACCAAGCCATCCTGGTAAGCACCTCCAGTTCGATTATTATTCTTGACTTGACTTTGTATAAAAACAACTCACTATCAAAATGAAAGACGATCGATTATCTACCCAAGAAGATAGAGAGTCCCACATACGAGAAAAGGTCACAAATAGAGTTGAACCAAGTAACATTTCGAAGGCATAATGATAGTAGGGTCGGGATATCCCCGCCCTCCGAACCGGACGTGAAGGTCTCCCCTCATCCGGCTCTCTGCAGGGGAATCTCCACTCACTGCTTCCCCTAATATCCTCCCTTTACCACATCATGGGGGTTTACAGGAGATCCCAGAGGATCGCTCGGAAAGGCTGCTATACCAAACCTTTTGACTCAACTCTACTCTAGTAGTCACTAGACTCACTAGAATAGTCCGTCCGGCTGCTCTTATTGAAATCACTCTTCATTCTCCTGTGCTCTAACAATTGCGCTCCTTAGACCACTACCATGTAGTTAGGTAGGGGCATCCGTAATGACGGGAATCTAGGAATGAATGGGGATCCCTATCAATAAGAATATGAAGAATATCTAATTAGTTACACTACCTTTCTCTCACTCAATAGATCTATCTGGTCTGATACGGTACAGTACAATACGAGACGATGGAATGCTATGGGATGGATGGTAGAGGGATGCCTGCGCCCAAAAGCGATGATTCACTTGTCCCCTTGTCCATAGGGACCTCGTGGCATACAACCGAAACGACTCCCGCCAGATAGCAACCCCTAACTCTCTTTTTACAGCCTCATGGACGGACGAAAGAAGGCAAGTTACAGAACTGTGCAGTGAAGGCTCGCGAAGTAGACAGCAAGCAACTGCTTTTCAGCACCCTCTCTATTATATTAGTAAAGGGAAGGGGACTCTATCAGGATCTTACGAATCTAAAGATCTCAAAATTGAAGAACAGACTCTTTTGCTCGCCCCTATCTCTAAGGCAGCGTAAGCACTTCACTCGCTAGGGGATGGGATTCATTCACTTGCATTCCTACTAGCACTACAAAAAGCTCTGGTCTTAACGCCCTTACTACTGCTGTGCAGCCTTTCCTTGGGTTCGTAGAGTCGGGTTTCCCGTTTATCCACAACGGAGGAGCCGCACCCCACCAGGCAGGCGGCCACGGGTCATAACGCACTCTTCGCACAACAAATCCACTTTGAAGTTGACTTATTCGCTTGGCCAATCGTCGGAATGTGTATGAGATACCATAAGGGCCCAATATCTCAATAGCACCTTTTTCTAAAGCTTCAAATGAGACTCCATATCCGAAACGCAGGAACGATCTGACTAGAAAGTCATTCAAAACTTGATCGAAGAACCAGCATTTATTGAAGAAGCTATTGAGTCGATTACAAAAAGTACTAGTTTGAAAGGCTCGTTGGAATTGATCCGCTATGGGATTTACATTATACGCAACAAAAGCACCTGAAGTACTAAACAGAATAGGTATTAGTTTGGTAATGGTTGGAGCAGCAAACTCGGATTCGGCAAGAATCTCATTTTTTGGTAGTACGAGGGGGGAATTGGCCCAAAAATTGGATAAGGGTCAAGACGCAGTCGGGTGCCGGCGGCTTACTCAAGTGCCCTGCGAACCGCGCGAAATGGTCACCTATTACACGGCTCACTAACTATGCCTGGGGTGGGGGTACATACCTATTTATTATTCGTCGCCGGTCCGGCTTAATGGAGAAGGAAATTCATTCTTAATCTAGAGAATTCCCTTTCGTTAAGCGCATCGAGCCAAAAGACTTTTCAGTCAGAAAATTAGGAAGCATGGACTCACTCTTCTCCTCGCGGCGGTATTGCCACATAATGGAATAGATAGCAACTTTTTTCTTTTGAGTTTGAAAGTGAAAAGGAATATGGTTCCCGCCATTATAATAATGGCGAGACAAGGCTTGCAGACCTTTTAGTCGACTAACTGGCGTTTGTGGGAACCGAAATTCACACCGTCGAGTTTTGTTAATCGGAGGAAAGCCAAGTTAACTTAGCCTTCCCTGAAGGTCCCGGTTATCTGCTGGGCCACACACAACACAATCAATATGAAAGATTCAAAAGTAATAAATCGTAAAAGAGCAAAAAGGGAACAAAGAGGTCTTATTTCCGAATTCGCGTTTGAGCGTGAACAACAGGTAAGATCCTAGGCCACGAGAGCTGTCGGTATCTTCGCTAGTCTAGCCACCTAAGTTCTAACCTAGTCGAGTCACAGCTCGGTAGTAAAAACGGAAAAAGGCCTAAATTGCTTTAAGTATTAAGTTTGCTCTTAGAATGCTCTCCCTCTGCTCTTCGTCCTAGGTCCTCCTTACATACTCCTCCTTAGGTCGGTTTACCTCTTCTCAGGCCGGATTTGTCGTGAAGCGGGCTTTTCCATATTTCCTTCTTCTTTGTGATTATCTTCGGAAATATGACATTTATCTCTTCCCGCGGATGCGATAAACCGTCATACCAGTTTTTGGGTTCAAGTCTTTTGGGACCAAAGATGGGCCGTTGTCCGCAATTCGGACCCTCTTTGGGCCGTATCGAGACTTTAGTGTTTTTATGATTTTACTCGCGAAGTAGCCGTTGGTATAGGCATGGTTCTTCCAACGGAACCCTGTTTCTTCGCATAGTCGAGGCAGTTGGTGTTAAGTTAACCGTAACCTGCTCTACTACGAATAATAGGGAACTGTTCGAGAGACATAACCTTCCCAACTTCCCGAATATTTTCGACGATGTTTTTTAGACGGAACATTGGTGTCGTATCCATGGACCCGAAGACTGAGTTACGAAAACTTCGGACGAAGATGCATGGTTATGGGATGGGACCGGGTTCGGAATGGTCCACGGAGAATTGGCCGCGGTCGCCGGGCGAACTGATCCGCGGCACGATTGAGCTCGCCGGCGAACCAACCGGCAACACGGTCGTGCTCACTAGGCGAGCTGGCCCGTGTCACTGCCGAGCTCGCCGGCGACTCGACCGGCAACACGACCGTGCTCGCCGGGCGAGCTGGCTCGTGTCGCGGCCGTGCTTGCTGGGCGAGCTGGCCCGTGTCACGGCCGAGCTCGCCGGCGAGTCAACCGGTGACACGGCCGAGATCGCCGGCGAGTCAACCCAACAACGGCCACCCTCCCTAGGTGTAAGATAATAGGGCTTGATGCCTAGCGGCTTCCTTTTACGGGTTGTCTACTGATCTCACAGGTTTAAACCGTTTAGGAATGAATGCTCCACGAGTCGTGATGCTTTGATTACCGTCTTTCGAATTAAGGATTTGTCTGGCTAATAAAAATCATCCTTCAGTCCGCGCCGGCATTCCAGAACGAATTCTTATCGCTTAGCACAAGCGCTAACCCTGACAAGGCCCTACATCGCATATGCAGTTGGAGTGGTTAGTCGATTCATGCAAAATCCAAAGAAACCTCACTTTCGACGAATATTGAGGTACATGAAAGGGGTTCCTCCTTGACTATGGTCTTCTGTATAAGAAAAGAGAACAGTGTAAGATAGTTGGCTATTGTGACGCCGACTATGCTGGTGATCACGACACGCGTCGATCAACAACTGGAAACGTGTTCAGGCTTGGTTTAGGACCATTTTGTCTTTGAAAAGTAAGCGTTGTTTTAGCCGTAACCCTTGTTGGAAGAGAATACCACGTAGAAGTGAAAACTCCCCTGCTCATCCATCATTCTAAAGGCGAACATTTCAATTGAGTGACTGTAACTGCTATCTATGGTTTACAATCAGTAGTTCTTAACAACCCGCCCAGCTTTATAAAGATTTAAGAGGGAATAGGGGGTAAGGGGGACCTTCGCTTCATTATCAAATTGACTTGGACCCTCTTTCTTCTCCTGCTGTAGATTTTGCCCCGCGCGGATTCTGGAGCTTCTTCTTTAGTCTAGGATTTCAAATAATAATCAAATCAAAAGAAGCGGTGGGGCAAGAACAAGAAGCGGTCGTCGTACGCCGGCCGGTAGCTCTACTAAGCGAAGAACTGGGTTCCTCCCTTTTCTTCGCGAATAACATGTGGAGTGGAGGTAGCCTAGGCATTCCTCGAGCAAGCTACCTTCGCCTACCTCCCATCTAGAAGCGGCAATGGTAAGAGCTGGTAAGCATGGTAACTGTATCGGCTAAGGGGCTGGCGCTCCGCGTTCTATCTAGGTTCCGCTCTGACCTTCCCCACCTCACATAGAAGAAGGGGAAGCCCTTCAATAGAAGAACCCGTGTGAGTGGGAAGGGATTGAATCATTCATTCATCGGATACGTCTTTTCCCGTGATCCATTTCATGTCAACTCTAATTAGTTATCAAAAGGCCTACCTTACAAAGGGAACGTCATTTCCCGGGAATCTTGCAACCTTCCGGTTCCCGGGAAACGGCCTTATCGGCCCACATCGTCATTGTCGGTTCCCACAACCAAACCTTTTTCTTATTCTTTCTTTCAGAAGGGCTTGCGGTTCATTACACCAAAGGCTTTCAGTGAACTATTGAAGCTATCGAGAGAGTACCAAATGCCCGACTTTCGGTGGATGCGGAGCCAACGAGTTCAGTCGAAGAGCGTAAAGAGTCTAAGGTTACAGAAGCGTTCGCCAATTTTGATAGGTATAGCATTGCGAGCAAATAGACCAGAGAGCTTACCCTTTCTTTCTATGAGAGTCACGAGCTTGTTGTAGTCGCTCCTAAAGAACCTTGCTGCTTACTTGTTATATTCCCGCGTTCTTGTATGGCTCGCGCGCAACCCCACCCTGCTTCTCCCTTCCATCTCCCCCCTTACCGTCCAAAACTCAGAGGCCGTATGGAGTACAGCCAAGTGGTATGGCACCGGTTTTTGGTACCGGCATGCAAAGGTTCGAATCCTTTTACTCTAGATTATGAACACCCGATCGGATCTTTCAAGAACGAGCTGACGACTACAGGGGAAGCTCTCATTAATTAGTTGATGAGGGGAAGTGGCTGACAGCAGTCCCTGAGCTAAGCCTTGGAAATCTTAATGTCACAATGCCTTTCAAATCCTCCTAGCCATTATCCTACTGCAATAATTCTTGCTAAGAAGAACGCCCACCCCTCTCTGTTTGATAACAGTTTCCTCCTAGTTTGCTTGAAACATATAAGCTTTCCCAACTGCAACAAAGAAAGAGCCTAGCTTTCTTGGTTTGATGAGCTTATACTCGCTTTCTTGGTTTGATGAGCTATACACGCTTTCTTGGTATGATGAGTGAGTAACAACTTCTGAGTTGACTTGGAAGAAACCATTGTGGATTGTTGTAGTTCCGTGCTAATTAACAGGTTCTTTGCCTTTCTTTAAAACAGGTTTGGCGTTGCATTCATCTAGGCTGTAGCCTCTCATACGACAACAAGGATTTAGATCGGGGGATTTTCGTAACTGATTCGTTGCCAGCGCCCAAACTTTCCAATCCCCAGCGAAATACGATTGGGCATATCCTTCAAGAGATCAACCAATACGCATATTGCGCAAAACTAGGGTGGTCGTAGATCAGCTAACTGGGGCGTCCATTGGTGGAACTCAGCCGGAACCTCAATACTGTGTAGTACCCGAAGAATGACTACGTAATTTTGTCTAGTTTAGTGATAGCAGTAGGTCGGTTTGCTGTGGCTCTAATGCTGGCGATGAAGCAAACAAATAGCGTGTGATAACATTCAGACCTATCTGAGACTAAGAGGGGCTGGTTACCAGAGGTATTCCTGTCAGCCTTCTAACATTAACCCAAAAACCAATCGTCACTGGTTTCATTCTTGACGCTCTCTCTCCAGGAATCAAAACCTATGCCTTTCTCAGTCTGGTTAGGCTTTCCGGAAGGTTTTCCGGTGAGTTGTTATCAGATTGATTGGTATGGTAAGATGGATGTTAGTTGAGAGCTCCCGATTGGGGTTACGTAGAGAGACTGACTTATATAGGATCTCTCTCGGCAGCTCGACGACGATGCCGAGGAACGCCTCAGCACGGAACTTTAATCAATCAAATGGCACTAGGGTAGGGGGCTTTCCTTTGTTAAAAATCCAAGAGAGATAGAGTTTGACAAGATGGTCAAACTATCACCCCGCATCTTCATTCTATGACGATGGATCTTGGGAATGATTCGGGGGATCCCAGACCGCAACAATGAAACACTGATATCGAGTTTCTGACCCTTTAGTGAAGCAGAATCACTCAGGAGCTCCCAGTTCCCATTCAACATTCATTCATAGTCTTTATTCTCCCCTTGCCATCCTTCACTGCTTTTCGGACTGCTTTTACTGCTGCTTCTTATGCTTCCTGCTTCTGACTACTTGCCTTTCCTTCCCTCGGAAATCAACTCCATATCAATTAATTTGACTCACGCTTCTTTTGCTTTTTAAAATCCTTCTCTGTGCGAGTTAGGACTAAGACCTTTTTTCTATGACTTCTCATTCTCAACAAAAACAATAAGACCAAGAATGAAAAGAAGAAGGTCTAACCCGTGTATCCATTTATAAATATAAAGACTCTCAAGCCCCGGTAAGCTTTCTAAAAAGAAAAAAAGAGCACCGAAGAAGATTGTAGTTAAGGTTTGGAGCTTCTGGGGAGTACAAACAAGTAAGTACTAGCTAGCCGCATTCCTAGCTACTTAGTACCCTTCTTTCACTTACAGCTATCTAAGACAATCAGGGGCGAAGTCACTCGACTGCAAGGAGAGGGGCTGTGTAACTGCTCTAAATAACACTACTCTCATCCCTCGCTTTTGTTCAATTATAAATCTAAATAAAAAAAGAAAGAAAAACTTTAATGGAGATTTATAGCATCATTCAAGTAAATACAGATTAAGATCGTAAAAACATAAGCTTGTAATATAGCTACACCTAATTCCAGACCGGTTAATGCAAGAACTATAAATAAAGGACCAAGAGCCCCTATAAAATAGAAAATCTCATTCATACATAGCATAGTCCAAGCGAACCCACTTAAAATCTTTACTAAACTATGACCGGCAATCATATTAGCAAATAAACGTATTCCTAAGCTTAATGCGCGAAAACAATAAGAAATTAGCTCAAGGAGTACTAAAAAAGGTGCTAACGGCAGTGGGACTCCTGCGGGTAACAAAAAGCTGAAAAAATGAAACCCATGTCTTTGAAATCCCACTATAGTAATGCTAATAAAAATTGGAAATGAGAGAGCCAAAGTAATGAGAAAATGACTTGTCACTGTGAAGCTATAAGGTATCATACCCTGAAGATTACAAAATAACAAAAAAAAAAAGTGACCAAGATGCAAGGGAAAAACATTTGTTTCACATTTCCGGAAAGACCACCTATTTGTTCCTTTACCAGGTTCAGCACGAAATCATAAAGAAGCTCTACCAAGGATTGCCAAGCATTTGGGACCAAGTTTCCTCCTCCCTTTTTAGTAATATAATGAATCAGAAGTAGGAAAAAACTCAGAGTTAGCAGCATGAACAAAGATGGATTTGTGAATGAGAAATAGAAGTTACCGATATTTATAGGAATCAATGGGACAATCTCAAATTGGTCAAGTAGGGACTGCGCCTCCAGCCCTATTTGATTCATAGCGTCCTTAAAGGCTGAACTTTGTACTCCGATTTCGCTCAAATCATCCAAAATGTGCTGAAGAAAAGCGGTATTTTCCTTTCCCGCTTCGGCCGCTTCAAAAACCTTGCAAGGTCGAGAACGACGGGGAGAGTGATGCAGAATGAAACCCTTACTTAGTGCGGAGATAGGATTTGAACCTACGACATCAAGGAGGAACCTAGCTTCTTCAGCGAAGCTGGAGGAACGGAGTTGGCTTCTCCCATTGGTGAAGCAGGCTTGGCTCCTTGCGAGCTACCAAGCTGCTCTACTCTACTCGCACTGCTTCTTTCCTCTCCAATATCTAATTTTCTTAGTCTCGTTCTAGTCTCTATCTCTTAGGTCAAGCATCTTCGGGAATACCCGTCCCCGTCTTAGTCGAATACCTTTTCATTCCTTCCGCAAGTTCGTATCTTAGAAGAATCATCCCTTGTCTTTCGCCCGTGGGCGAGCTTCTGCTTTCTACTTTTACTCTCCCAGCAGAAAGACCATAGAATAGGAAAACCACTGGATCCGCTGCAATCCCAGTTGCCAGTTGACTCAACAAAGAATCGACTTTGTTTGCTTTGGTGCTTTCTTTTAGGCCGGATATTACCACCAAAGCGGATATCGTGATCTTGGATCTAGCTACTTGACTTCCCCCTCTTCCTATGTATGGGGAGAGTAGCCTAGCCCATCCCCTCAGACCAGACTGAGCTTCATTGCCAATCCTTTGAGCCGCTTTGCTCCTGGGGATGCCTTACCGCTCCGTGGGGGAATCTCGAAGATCGAAGATTAGTATGAAACTAGAGCCATCTCCTTTTTGCAGGGGAATCTCCTTCAGTTGATTATCTGGTTTCGGAAGATGCATTTCAAAATCTTTTTCTCTCGTACCCATTTGCCTAAACTCCGGTGATCTAGCTTTGGCTTATGCCATTACCGCTAAACCCAATTCTTCTCTTCATGTATGTGGGCTGCCTTGATATTACGTAAGGTGTCAAGGCGGTCGAAGAAGCCCACAAGTGGAAGCAACCGATGCTTTGGTCATTCAGTTTCATCCTTGCTGCCAGTCCGTGCTTGCTGTCATGCTGGAAAAATCAGGGGTTTCGTGTGGATGAGCTTGCATGATAAGAGAAGGAGCTGTTAAGCTCAGCAAGTGAGGGATTCAAGTGGCGTGTGAAGAGCAGCCACTCCTCACCATTTATACAAGGGAGTAAACCTGATCTTTATCTCTTTATATACATTCATGATAGGTTTATCTCTTGAGAACTGATACACTTATGGAATGATTTATCAGGTACCTTACTTCGATTCTCAATGAAGAGGGGGTGATCTTACCTGATGGAGATGGCGAGAAGCCATGAGAGAAGGGAAGACACGAACCGAGTTCAAGAAGAAGTCCAAGAAGAGTGCTGAAGTGAAGAGGCCGTGATCCAGAGTCTATGTGCCTAAACCTCAGTGATACTAAGGCACATAGGCTCACTGGCCAATCCCCGGGCCTTGTTGGCTCTACTCTTTTTCCCTCATCAAGGTTTTGTCCCAAAGGGTTTTCCTTGGTGAGGTTTTTAATGAGGGAGTTCTTCAAGGTTCCAATCTTGACTTAGGATCGCCTAGAGTCAAGCTTGAGGGGGAGTGTTGACTTGAAGAAAGAAATGGAGACAAAGAGGAGTTGGTTGAGTTTGGGTCTTGATGAAGGATCGGGCAAGATCTTCAGAGATTGTCTGTCAAGGCTTCAGGAGTGTTTAAAGAAGTCTTGAAGTGTCCTGAAGTCAGTGCAAAGATAGGGCCAAGTCCAGGAGGGACTTAGACACCATCTGGAGTAGTTTGGGCGATGGTGCAAAGTTAGGGCGAGCGGTACGGACTGGTACAGATCTGTACGGACCTGTACGGATCCGTACGGACCAAGGTCGACCAAGAAATGTTCAGACTCAACAATTGGAGGAGATTGGGAGTTGGTGCAAAAATAAGGCGAGGTACGGACAGGCGGTCCGTACCATCGACCGTACTTGTTCCGGATCAACCTGAAATGAAGTTGTGCAAACTTAGGGCGCAAGAGAAGACAAACCTGAGTTATCTTGTGACTGTTTGTGGATAAGGGAGAGCTAGGGCGTGGTCAATGACAAGCTGTCTTTGAGCTGTAAAGGAAAAGCAGCCTTGACCATGTATCTAGCCATCTTTGTGAGCAAGGTTCATGGGAGCCTTAAGGGAACCAATTAGGAAGCAGCCCTTGCCTTGACCAGTTTGAATTAACCAATCAGGCACCATCATCTCTCATCCAATCACAAGACATCACACAGATTGCAAACTCACCACTCCATCCTACCCATCCATTCTTCAAGTGATTTATCAGCCCTTAGATTTAGGTTTATGATGTTTGTAACTTGTAAACCTTATATAAGGAGTGTATGGACGAAATTGTAACTCTCTTAAGAGAGAGAGGGGGATTTTCCCTCCTTCTTCATAATACAAAGTGTGTTCTTGGATAAGAATCCCTCAAACTACCCCTTTCTTATACTTAAATCTCTTAATCTCTCTAAATCTCTTGTTTCTGTCCAAGTTCATACTGTTCTTCATCAGACCTTTCTCTCTTCAGTTCAAGCTCTCATTTCGCCCTTAGTGGCTTGTTCTCACACACACAGCCTGAGCTCTGAAAACCTAACATTTCGGCCGGTTTTACCTACTATTGAATTTGAACCAATGACTCTCGCCGTATGAAAGCGATACTCTAACCGCTGAGTCAAGTAGGTCAAGCTGAGTCAAGTCAGAGAAAATAGACCCCTATAAGAGAAAGCCGCCCAACCAGAGTTCCCCTTACTATACAAGGGTGCGGAGCGCTAAGAAAGAGAAAGCGTTCTCACAATACGAAAACAAAATGAAGCAGCGGCTAGCATGCTAAGATTAAGCACTTGGAGAACATAGAGCCTTTCTTTTCTTTCTCGGTCGTCTGTCTTAATATAAGTAGATTCCGATTAATACGGTCGTTCTCTGCTGCATTGGTGTTTTCACTCCCCACCATAACAAAATGTTTCTGAAATTGGTTTAGGAAAAATTTCAGAGCTTAGCCCTAATTAGGGCATCAAATGTATATTTATATAGATGATCTCTTCAAGTCAAATTACAATTAAGCCCTTGGGCTAATACATACGACACAATTAACAGTATAACCTAGATACACTAAGACTCCCCCTTCAATCGGAGCAAGGTGGAAGGATGCGAAGATTGGAGCGAAGGTAGTGAAATTGGGCAGAGGGGAAGCCCTTCGTGAAGATATCAGCAAGTTGCTCGGATGTGGGAATATATTGCACAATAATGTCACCTTTGAGAACCTTTTCCCGTACAAAATGGTAGTCAATTTCAATATGTTTCGAGTGAGCATGATGAACAGGATTGGCAGTCATATAAGTTTTCTGATGTTATCACAATAGACCTGAACAGGGTGAGGAAGAAAGAGACAAAGCTCGCGAAGTAGCTGAGTAATCCAGTGAGACTCAGCAACAGCAAAGGTAAGCGAGCGGTATTCAGACTCAGCACTAGAACGAGAGACTGTAGGTTCTTTCTTGGCGCGCCATGAACTAAGATTGGGACCAAGAAAAATAGGATAGCCAGACGTAGAGCGCCGAGTGTCAGGACAACTTGCCCAATCTGCGTCAACAAAAGAAAGTAGACCCCGCTAAGGCGTTCCTCGGAGGAACTCGTCCAAGCACATGTCTCCTTTATCTGTTTTCAGCCAGCTTAAGCGCCCTACTTTACCTACTTTAAATGTAAATCTTCCTTTTCATCAAAGCCTTCGTGTTCATCGAATACTAGCTTCACTATGTGTAGCTCGCTCCCCTCTCTTGAAAGCCGAACTGGCGCCTTCTTTTGATAATTGGGTTAGGGTTACCGAAGGCAATCTGTCAGGAAAAGTTTCCCCTTTTATTCGGCAGCCGCCTTTGATGTAACTAAACTAGATAGAGTTTGGGTCACGAATTCGGATTTACCGATCCGAGGGAACCAAATGAAGCATCTTTTTCTCCTTCCGAAAGAAAAGAGGAAGACTTATTCACACCGAAGTGCACCAATAGAAAACCCCTACCAGTCGAAGTGGAATGATGAGCTAAAAGTCCCTTCTACGATGAAGCTGAGTCACCGAAGCGGGAGAGGTGTCTTCTTTCAGGATTGTTTCCTATTGAGTGGATCAAATCCCAGGCCTTAAGAGCCCATTAACCCATCTTCTGTTCCGCTAGCCATCTAAGCTAAAGCTTGCCATCAACCGGTTCGTTCGGAAGTAACCGCATGCGCTCACCTATCCATCAACCAAGACAGAAGGGAATGACCAACCAAGCGAGCAGAGCCCAACTACCAATCCTATGCTCTCCCAATCCTGGAACTGGCGGCAATCTAACGAATTCGGGAAAGCAAGATGATCGACACTGGAAAAGACGTCTTGGCGAGAGGTGCTTTAGCAACTCGACTGAAAAGCAGAGGACATAGAGTCACCGACTAAAGCAAGCCAGGAAAGGTAATTGCTTACGGACAGACCATATTTTTGAATAGCAGCTTACTCTCAAACACCCTATTCCGCCAAAACCATTTACTACGCAAACAAGACCGGCAACTGGTTGAGCTGATAGGACCACAGCTGAGATTAACTCAAGAGCGTCTGTGGCTAAAAGACTAGCAGCATATTCTTCTTCAATTGCGACAGGAGCTCATTCTTTCGCAGCTTATTCGTCGTTTGGGCAAATGGATGTGGGATGGAGCTTGAACTAAGGGACCTGGGGCGTAGCCTTGATTCAAAGTGTCTAGGTACCAAGAGTAAAGGAAGGAGGGCTAACTAATATAATAGGGGTAGGGGGTGTTAACGAGCAAGAAAAGGCCCCTTTATTAGTAAGGTTGCTTGCTTGTCACACAGGCCGTCTTTGGCTCGTCTCCTTCCTCGATATGCACCTGGTAGTATCCCGCCGTAGATCCAACTTCAAGAAGTATCTCGCGCGGGCGAAGAAGTCTGCAATAAAAGTGGATAATTGTTTTTGATAGTTAGGTTACCTTGTTGAGCGCCTGATAATCAATGCACAAGGCTCCCCGCGTTTTCTAGAAAGGGGCTCCCCAACCTTTTCCCAGCAGCAATCCATATAGGGAAAAACTGCCTTGGAGGCTGGAATCAAAATAGGCCTCCATGAGTTCTTGAAATTGATTCCTGAGTTCAACCAATCCCCTTAACTAATAGATGCTAGTTGGGGGGCCATCCGCTTAACCCAGCCCCAGTCTAAATAGTTGGGGGTTTGGCTCCAGGCTCCAACTCGATCTTGTGGTAGACTGCCCTACTAGGGCGCACTTGGCAACTAATTCGTGGGGCATGATATCCCAAAATTCCTCAAGTACTTGCTGCACTTCCTGAGAAATAAGTAGTCTTGGTATTGGATCCGCTCTTCTGAGAGCATGAACATCATTTAGATTCAATTCCTCTTCTTAAGCGAACCCTCCCCCCCCCCCCCGAACCATTCTTAAGACCACCAAGCTCTCTCGAATGAATTCTACTCTTTCTGCTTTCGAGATAGAAGAGTAAGCAAATTGATTACCCACTAAGGTGTAAAACTTTGTGACTAGATCATCCTAAAAATGGATGCGACGGGAAGAAGTGGCATTTGTAAGTGTTGCTGACTTAACATTTAGGTTTCGGCATAACAAAGCTTGCACTGTCTTTTCGCACTTAGGCGCACAGCGTGCCATTGGTAATGATTCTACTACGGTGCCACAAATTCGCAAGCTGATCCTAAGTAATCGTTGTTGTTCATTGGATTCCGGAGGAACTATTTCGTTAGGATTGGGGAATTGCTGCGATTCTTCCTGAATAGCCTGGATTCTCCCGTCGAGAGTCGCTTTGAAAGTCGTACCTAAACTCTTACGACTGAATATGATTAAGCCTATAAAACAAAGAGCTACTATCATTTCTTCATTATAGATTGAGATCTTCTTCGAACTTAATGCACAAATGGATAGAATAGCAGCAAATAACATCTTTCTAGCATCCATATTCGTCAAACTCAATCTCATTTATAAAGCTTATCCACATTTCTTTTTCAGCAACTGAACGGGAAGTGGTTTAGGAAAGGACTTTTGAATCGGATGCGCTCTCCCAGCGAGAAAGGCCCTGACCCTGCCGACCAAGAAAAAAAGAGAACGAAAGGCGTTCCTCGAACTTTATATTTTCCTAATTCGAGAAGAGTTACAAAGTGACTCGACTGTAAGGTCCACCAGGAGAAGTCTCGACTGAAAGGAGAGGAATGGTTAACCTTGAATGCTATTAATAAATTCTACAGCAATAGTCCCTCGGACTCAGAAAGTTATAACGAAAATGGCTAACCCAATAGCGGATTCCGCAGCTGCCACCGTTGGAACCAATGAAGCAAATACTTGACCCATCATATCATCCGAAGAAACAGAAATACCAAAAAGTTCGAATTCACAGCTAATAACATTGATTCAATTGGAATTGACATAATAGGAATATTTCGTCTATTAAGGAGGATTCCCCGAATACCTAAAATAGAAATAATCATAGAAAATGTGAAATATTTGATAGGATCCATTTCGGGAACGTGTAATCTAAGAGAAACTCAAATGTTATTAGATAACAAGCTCGACCGAACACCTGAAGTCCTTGAGATTTAGGTTAGGGAGACACACGCGCATTCCTGACAACAGGCACGGGCGATATCCAGGCAAGCTTCCCCGCAAGCCTCACAACAGACACGTCCCACCTGTCCGACCGTAGGCCCCACTACTGCGGCAAGGCGCGGCAGCCCTGACCCTGCGAAGAAGAGCTTCCCATCGGTTCAGGCACCATTTTTTTGATTAGGTGGAACTTCGGTGATAGGTTGTTTTTGATCCCATGAGGAATCTAGCGATTCCCCCCCCCCCCCCCCCCCCAAGAGGAGATTGGTTAGGAACATGATGGGCAACTTCAGCCGGTGCTAGCGCCTGCGTAAGCGGCTCTTGAGCCACTAAAGAGAACCAATAAACACGACAGCTGGGCCAACACCTGAAGTGGATTTACAAAATCCCCCTTATCTATTTCTGGGTAAATAAGTTGGTGACTAACAACAAAGACAAAAAAAACTTGCTACCAAGAAGACGATTGATAAGAGAAAAATTAGGGTCTTTTCTCCTTCTAGGTTGACTTGAGAAAAAAAAGAAAAAAAAAAGGAATAATTAACACCGACTAAGATCAAAGAAAGTAGCAGACTAATCACTAAAAAAGCCTTTGGTTCAAATTGTGACATCTATCTTAACTTACTCAATTATCTCGTGAACTATCTGCTTCAAAAAGAGAGTTGGTTGAATGAGACTGAAACCTTCTTTC
The DNA here is from genome assembly GCF_020379485.1 of Brassica napus. NCBI lineage: Eukaryota > Viridiplantae > Streptophyta > Magnoliopsida > Brassicales > Brassicaceae > Brassica > Brassica napus. The sequence continues at coordinate 29,489,191 of NC_063444.1, forward strand.
TTAGAGGAGGGCACCACTTCGACTGATGCGGGCGCGGTTCCCTCATCGTGAAATAAGTAATGAAAGGGAAGACCTGCCCCGGTCAACTTTCTTGTTGCATGTATAGCTTTTTAGAACAGAGATCTAGCAACGCATTCTAGGCACAGATCATTGGTATTGGATGTATCGTTAGGTTGTGCCGAGTCAAATCTGCTCTGTTTTTTTTCCGTTGCAGAAAAGAGATCCCTTCCCTCCGCTTTCTAAAATGAGGAATATTAAGTCCGTGGGGCTGCAGGTACTATGGATCCTCTGACTCCCAATCGGGTTACCTTCCATGGTCTCGCCGGTCTTACCTGTAGGTCCCTACAGGCGGGTGCCCGTAGTAGGCCGGCCGCCCTACCTACACCAATCATCATATCGGTCCCTAAGCCCCATTGCTGGAAAGGCTCGGCTTCAAAACCGTACGTGGGGCTTCCACCTCATATGGCTCCTCTAAGGATGGAGGTAGGCCCAGCCCAGGCTTGCGCGGTTAAGGTTGTTGTACACCTGCCAATCAAGTAAAAAAAAAGAAGAGAACGAAAGCTTTAGTTTTTTGGGGGTTGGTGATTCCGTGTATGGATGATCACCTTGAGCCACGAATTTAGTAACGTAAGGCGGGCCTGTTTCTCCCCATGCGTTGCTAATTCCTCATAAAGCCCCTCCATCCATACGTCCAGTTGATCATCCCGAACTGCATCTCGGGTTTGACAGAGGGAAATTTGTCGCTCCAGCTCGCGCACATCCTGATCTATGCGCGCGGCTACTTCCCGACAACGGTAGGGATCCCTCTCGTTCTGGAGGTTCCGTTCCATTTCATGAATTTGCTCCAGATCGTCCGCCAATTGGAGATTCCACGCTCGTTAAGAGTCGGAACTCTCTATTTCGTTGTACAACGACGAGAGGGAGGGCCGAGCATTAAGATCCATCGGGTTACCATTCCTATCCGTAGGTAGGCCCTGGTCCTGATAGGGGACAGATGGCCCAACTTCCTGGGGAGGAAGCTCATTTACCGAGGGTGAACCCTCTTCCGTCTGGGACTCCTCTGCCGGGAGGGGGAGTCCGAGAATGATTCCTCGAGAACTCAAAGTTCAAAGGAATCCTCCTCCCACATGGTGTCCCTCTCCGCCCCGTTAGCGCCCGTAGAAGGAAGTGCTCTCCCTCCTACTGCAGCCCATATAATGGGCTCCAACAGGGGCAAAGCCGGACTCACTAGGTGGATGACTTTGATCTGTATCAAAGATATTACCACGGCGATGAAAAAGACCAAGAAGAGATTGAGAATCCCCCTCAGTGGTCCTTTCAAACAAAAGTAATAAATTCGAAATAAAAATAGGAAGCCCACCAGTGCGAAGAATGAAACGCACGTAGTGGTCAGAATAGCGCTTCCTTCTGATCCTAGAAAACGTCCGAAAAAACCTGCTATGGAACTACCGAGTAGGAGCAACAATAGTCGAACCAGATTTTTCATAACATAATTTCGAGTGTGATTTCATAACATAATTATTTCGAGGGTGATCAGAAACCTAAAATCAGACAATGACAGAGCGTCCAACGATTGAGTGATAGATTTCTCGACCTCCGGAGAACGCTAGACCGAAGAAATGAGTAACTAACAAGGAAGATTTTGTTCCCCAACTTGCTTTATTAACGGGCATTTTCGGAGACTAGCCCGCTTCTTCATTACTCAAGAGGGCGATTGCCCGGTCCTCTTTCATGTGGAATCATTTTAGATCGTATCCAAGCCTGTCTCCACTTTCTTATGTGAATGAGGTGCTTGCTTTATGAGACTGAATGAAACCTTCTTTATTCGATCAGAATACAAATAAGATCAAAAAGGCCATATATGGGGCAAATAATGCAATAGCTTCGGTTAGAGCAAAGCCCAAAATGGCATAACCAAATGATTGTTTAGCCAATGATGGATTTCGCGCCAAAGAATGGATCAAAGAACTGAAGACGTTTCCAATACCGATAGCAGCTCCCGCTGAAGCAATTGTAGCAGCTCCGACACCTATTGATTTTGCACCTTCTAACATCTCGGGTTGATAATTCTCCTCACGCTTTGTCATTCACTGATCTTCTATCTTATTGATTCCTCGTCGATTCTCACCCTCGTTCCTTTAATCTTGGACATCTCACTTGGAATGCATTCTTTTCGATCTTGTACCCACGTAGTGGTAGACTGAAGACTAACTGAATCTCGACAAAGAAAAGTACAAGCAAGTAGATCATTCGACGTTAGAGGGACTGACTCGTAGGTAGGGTCCCATATCTCTTCGATTATTCAATTTGATCCGTCTTCGTCTTCTCTTATGAAATTGATAGTTTGTGAGATCGATTATTCCTAAATGCTGCCCTTCTCTTATATACGAGAGCTATTGCAGGATTGGAGGATTAAGAAGGCCTAGTCTTTCGTAATGAAGTGCGGGACTTTTCCGCTATAATTCAAAGGCGTTCCTCGAGAAATGAAGAGCATAGTCCTGTAAGCGTAAAGCATAAGTAAAGAAAGAGAGCATGTACTTAGCAAAAGTACTCAAGGATCAATGGCGTAGCTGAGCATACCGCGGCGGGTCTAATTGTATCAATAAGGAAGGGATCTTTGAATCCCGATGAGTTTTGATTAAAGTCTTTCAAGCTTTTTCTATTCTTTGGGTTAAAGAGTATCCTATCTTTGGAATTCATACTGATCCCGCGGTATGAGAAAGCAGCCCCTTGCACTTCCTTAGTCTAGTTCCGTGCTGTTCTCATTAAAAAGAAGAATCGCAGGAAGAGCGGTTAAGCTCCGTCAAAACCTTTTAAGGGTAGCACTGGTGCAAGGTCATTTCATTAGGTGAGGGTTTTCTTTCGTATAAAGGTTTAGCTCATCGATGAATCGGTCGAGCGGAAAAAAGAAAGAAAAGGGCCAGGGATTTGCCGACTGAGGCTCTTTTCAAGTTTGCCTACGTATCTGCCGCACTTGGCCAGGATCAAGTCAACACTTTAGAATGAAGAAGACAATGCGCACATAGAATAGAAAGCTGCTGTTTGCAAGCTCTTTCTTTAGCATTCCATAGAAGGTGCATCGAATGCTAGTGCAATAAGAGTTGATGAAGGCGGGATAACGGCACTTGCCTTCAAGCTTGAAACTTCTTGCCCCGAGGAACGCCTGAAAGCTTAGTGAGGAAAATCCTCGACAGAGAGGAAGTTTTTCTTTAAATGAGAGTGACCTTTCAAAGAGACATTTTGGGATAAGGCCATTCTTATAGGGATGGCTCACTCTCCTTTAAAGGTGTCCCTGCTGCACTCTAAGGATAGCATATGATTCACTAGCGCAGGAGTGAGAGTTAGCCTTGGCTTTGGCATTTCCTCGCCCTGTCATTCAGTGAAAATCTAGTGAGTAAGGTAAGGGGGTACGGAAACGTCCTCTTATCAAAGCTTGAACGGGATTCATTTAAGGGAAGAAGACGAAGTCAATTCAATCCAACTACAACCGCTCCAACGTTATCATCCTGGAAAGATATTGAGTCAATCTAGCAGGACTAAGGAAAGGCACAAGCCCCAGTCAGCTCCGTCTGAGGTAAATCTAGCAGGGGAAGGTCATATGACCCTTGGGTGAAGGTGGGTTCCGACCTGGAAGTCATTACCAACATTCAAACAAACAAATGCCAGAATTACAATAGGTTTTATGAATAATAGCCAGAGAACAAGGAATTGGTTTGCCTTTCAAGGGTAGTATCCACTCTTGGTATCGATCTGATAAAACTTTCACTGGCAAAGGTGTGAATTAGGAAGGATTGGTCACCAAAATATTAACTGGAGACTGAATCTTAATATACCTCAGAACGATATATTTTTGTTACCACGAGATATAATAGCAGCTGCCGATCATTTGATTGGGATGAAATTTGGAATGGGTACACTTGATGATATGAATCATTTGAAAAATAAACGTATTCGCTCTGTAGCGGATCTTTTACAAGACCAGCTCGGGTTGGTTCTGGCTCGTTTAGAAAATGTAGTTAAGGGAACTATAGGCGGAGAAATTAGGCATAAATTGATACATATTTCTTAGAATTTGGTAACTTCAACTCCGCTAACAACTACTTATGAATCCTTTTTCGGATAACACCCATTATCTCAAGTTTTGGATCGAACTAATCCATTGACACAAATCGTTCATGGGAGAAAGTTGAGTTATTTGGGCCCTGGCGGATTAACAGGGCGAACTTCTAATTTTCGTATACGAGATATCGATCCTAGTCACTATGGGCTGCCCCATTGACACGTCTGAAGGAATCAATGTTGGACTTATTGGATCTTTATCAATTCATGCCAGGATTGGTGATTGGGGGTCGTTAGAAAGTCCGTTTTATGAACTCGTTGAGAAATCAAAAAAGGCGCGGATACGGATGCTTTTTTTATCACCAAGTCAAGATGAATATTATATGATAGCAGCAAGAAATTCTTCGGCTCTTAATCAGGGCATTCAAGAAGAACAGGCTGTACCAGCTCGATACCACCAAGAATTTTTGACTATCGCATGGGAAGAGGTTCATCTTCGAAGCATTTTTCCTTTCCAATATTTTTCCATTGGAGCTTCCCTAATTCCTTTTATCGAACATAATGATGCGAATCGAGCTTTAATGAGTTCTAATATGCAACGTCAAGCAGTTCCACTTTCTCGGTCCGAAAAGTGCATTGTTGGAACTGGATTGGAAAGCCAAGTGGCTTTAGATTCGGGGGTTCCCACTATAGCCAAACACGAGGGAAAAATCTTTTATACTGACACTGAGAAGATAATTTTATCGGGGAATGAGAATACTGTAAGTATTCCATTAATTATGTATCAAAGCTCAAACAAAAATACTTGTATGCGTCAAAAACCTCAGGTTCGCCGGGGTAAATGCATTAAAAAGGGACAAATTTTAGCGGATGGTGCTGCTACAGTTGGTGGGGAACTCGCTTTTGGAAAAAATATATTAGTGGCTTATATGCCATGGGAATGATACAATTTTGAAGATGCGGTACTCATTAGTGAGTGTCTAGAATATGGTGATATTTATACTTCTTTCGACATACGGAAATATGAAATTCAGACGCATGTGACAACCCAAGGTCCTGAAAGGATCACTAAGGAAATACCGCATCTAGAGGGCCGTTTACTCCGAAATTTAGACAAAAATGGAATTGTGATGCTAGGATCGTGGGTTGAAACGGGTGATATTTTAGTAGGTAAATTAACGCCTCAGGTGGCGAAAGAATCCTCGTATGCTCCGGAAGATAGATAATTACGGGCCATACTTGGCATTCAGGTATCGACTTCAAAATAAACTTTTTAAAAATTGCCTATAGGTGGTAGAGGTCGAGTTATTGATGTGAGATGGGTTCAGAAAAAGGGGGGTTCAAGTTATAACCCATAAATAATTCGTGTATATATTTCACAGAAACGTGAAATCAAAGTAGGTGATAAAGTAGCCGGAAGAAATGGAAATAAAGGTATCATTTCAAAAAATTTACCTACACAGGATATGCCATATTTGCAAGACGAGAGACCCGTGGATATGGTCTTCAATCCATTAGGAGTACCCTCACGCATGAATGTAGGATAGATATTTGAATGCTCGCCTGGGTTAGCGGGAAATCTGCTAGATAGACATTATCGAATAGCCCCTTTTGATGAGAGATATGAACAAGAGGCTTCGAGAAAACTAGTATTTTCTGAATTATATGAAGCCAGTAAGCAAACAGCCAATCCATGGGTATTTGAACCCGAGTATCCAGGAAAAAGCAGAATTTTTGATGGAAGAACATGAGATCCTTTTGAACAGCCTGTGATAATAGGAAAGCCCTATATCTTGAAATTCATTCATCCGGTTGATGATAAAATACACGGACGTTCTAGTGGACGTTATGCACTTGTTATACAACAACCCCTTAGAGGCCATTCTAAGCATGCATCCCAACGAATACCAACAAGTGGAGTTAATGCTATATCTCATCCTTTCCTTAGTAGGGTTTCTCCCTAAACAAAATACCGATTCAAGCCCCTTTACTAGGTTGGGCAAGCTTGGATCCCCTTACTCCCAACAATTTGCTGGTCGGGATCGTGAAACTCTCGCTCGAAAAGTAAGCTGGTCCTTGTTTGTCATAAGGATAACCGTTCTTATTAGGTCAGGGGCGGCCAGTCCGGGGGTTACCCGCGATTGGTAATGGCATAAGCAGAAGAGGGGTAGGGGGACAAGGTTACGCGCTGGGTAGTGCAGCGCATCTGTTTCGGGACAGAGGCGACGAGGGCGAAGCAAGCCATCCAACCCAACAGGTCAGGGTCGGGCCGGCCATAGGTTCGAATCCTGCCACCTTTATTGTGGATCATCCTGTGGTTACCGAATGATGGGAATAACAAAGCGATATGAATTCTTTCATTATTCGTTATTTCCGGGTCTTTTCATTGCATTCACTTACAACAAGAAACAACCACCAGCGTTTGGTGCAGCACATGCATTTTGGTGCATTCTTCTTTCTTTCCTTGGTCTTTCGTTCTGTCATATTCCTAATAACTTATCCAATTACAACGTATTAACCGCTATTGCACCTTTCTTTTATCAAAACTCAGGAACATGGTCTAATCACGAGGGTAGTATTTTATTATGGTGTCGGATCTCAAATTTTTATGGATTTTTTCTTTGTTACCGGGATCGACCCCAAAGCCATAATGTCTTAAAACAAGGAGGCCATAGGGAAAGTATTTTTTTTCTCGAACTTCGTGAAGAACTCAATTTTATCTCTCCCTCGTTACGAACAAGAAAGTGGTTTGAAAAATCAGTTGTACACTCCCTTCGTTCTACGAACCCTTGTTGATTCTGAACTTCGTTTGCGAAGGAACCAGACTTTTGACGGACCAGCCCTTTTTTATGTGCCCCTTGATCCTGAAAGGAAAATGAGCTTTGCTCCTCTGGACGCTTGGCGCTCCCGTGGTTCACGAGAAGGAAAAAGGACTCATCCTTTGCTGCATCTGGCACGAGATGATAAAGAGAGAGCTTCGTCTATCGATGAACAGCGAATTGACGGAGCTCTTGGCATTGTTTTGTTTTTCTCTCCTTTCCTATCAGCGAGTTCCGATCCTTTTGTTTGAAATTTCTTTGTTTGTACCGAACCGCTTGCAGAATCAAATCCTGTTCCACAAGATCCTATATCAGCTATACATCCTCCTTGCATTTATGCCGGGGACGTCGCCAGTGCGGAGGGCTTTGGCTTATGTAGATCAAAAATGATGAATGGGATTGTGGCACTCCACTCGCCGCCAATGCGGAAGGATGCCGCCAAAAAGAATGGAACGCTGCTTCGCTCTGCTGGATGCGTCGGATCCCGTATAACAAGCGAGCTTTTTACCCTCAAATTCAAACATGTGGGCGCAAAATGCTATCCTGCTCTATTTTTACGTAGCAATTGAAGCCCGCTCATGCTGCTTCGGCGGTGCTTTTTCGCCTTCTCTTCGTTCTGGACAGGAGTGAGAAGCCACTCGACTAAAAGGTACTGACGTAACTCGACTAAAAGGAAAGAAGACTGGACGGCTCTATACCCCAACCCTACTTGCTCTGGAGCCCCCGGTCCTCCCTTTCTATTCCTCGGTAAGCGGGCCGTGGGAGCATGGCGGGGGGTGCTATCCCCTTTTGACTGATAGAAAGCATCTCTCTTTTGTCTCTCCTGACCAAACCCGCCAAAAAAATCACAAAAAAATCACAACAGAATAAGGTGTTCTTGCCGGGAGAGTAGCGTCTGAGACATCTTTATCTGAGGCGTTCCTCGGCTTCGTCGTCCGGCTCATCCTCGGAACCCGAAAATCAAACTGAGACAGAACGGATTGTTTCAGTGACATATCTAATAAGACTGAATAGGATTTGAAGAGCTGTCACCATCATTCAATTCACATCAATTTAAGCAGGCGTTCCTCGGTGCGGAAGTTACCGCTTATAGAATGCAAGCAAGGTAGCTTGCCTGCCAAGCCGATAGGCGAAACGGCGAACTGATCGACTTGCATGTGTTAAGCATATAGCTAGTGTTCCTTACTCTCAATCACAGACCTTTTTCCATTTTAGGTGAACGAGGGTTACCGGTTCTACGACCTTGCAAGGCACTACAAGTAGAGCTCGAGGAACGCCTGCCACTTTCTCAATCGAAAATGTCAACTTTGAAGATTCTCGCGTTTCTTTATGTAATTTCAGGATTTCTTTTCGTTGATCGGATCGAGCCATAGTAAGAAACCCAAAGTCAATTCATTCTCTTTGGCTGAAGTCAATCTTCATCAAGATGGTTTACCGGTAATCTCCCATTCCCGCCGTCGAGAGACTTTAATAACTATAGCATGCCAGAAAAGGGGAGTTTAGGTGCTTAGACCTATAGCCGAAAATCTTCTCTTATAAGCTGACATAACATATTCAACCACAGATTAAGTCGGCATAACATCCTCACTTTCAGTCAGGGTTTTCCAATTGGATTACCTTGCCGGAATTTGATAGAAGTAGGGCTAGACGCGCCGGAGGAACCCCTTCTGCTCCTTAGGAAACTTTCCCCAAGGTTTCAAGATCCATCTTTCAGGTTCCTTTCAAGCTGTAAGGCTCGCTCTGTTCTCAAGGCTTGGTAGCTCTTCACAAAGTCCTCCTTTTTCCACGAGTTGGAACTGTGCAGACACATTTTCATATCGTCCCCCAGTAATAGAGTGGTAGGTTTCTTCCCTTTCTATTATGTATGATGCCTGAATCCTTCAGCTACATCTAAAGAATCCCAACCATTACATTAGAAGAAGATAGGCAACTACCTAGACCAACCAAAAAACAAATGAAGAAAGGAAGGGACGAAAGTGACTCGAGCAAAGCGAGAGGGATGAAATGACTAACGAATAAAGGGTTATCATGGATTCCGATTTGGAAGCTTGAATAGTGATAGATAAGACAACTCAACTAGATTTCACGTCTTTTCTTGAAAGTGCCTTTCCATCGCAAGTAACTGAGCTATCTAGGGTTCAAAACCTGGGGAAGTCATTTCAACAGAAGCCTTACCAAAGTCAAGAGATTGGGCTCCTATAGCTATAGTTGGAGCTTTTACGAACAGGTTTAGAGTAGGCAATTCCAGTTCAAGTTTCAGATTGGGCTCCTATAGCTATAGTTGGAGCTTTTACGAACAGGTTTAGAGTAGGCAATTCCAGTTCAAGTTTCAGCTTGATAGCTATATCTTTCCTTTCTTAACTGGGTTTTTGAACTTCACATATAGCCCATCAGCTTGTGACTTCGCAATCTCAGTTTTGAGATTGGTAATCGAAAGAACTGCCCTTTCTTAACTTAATTAAAAGGGGTAGCTTAGCTGGTTAGATTTACTGAAGGTAATTCAATCGTTGAACGTTGATAATAGTTTTCGAGAAGAGATCCTGACTCTCCAGCTAGTTCAAACTTTCCCGATTAGTAATGCTCTCACCCTGGGGACATATCTCAACTTTGTCAGCAAAACAGTAGAACCATCTTCATTTTTCAGTCTCACACTTCCTATTCCCTTCACTGTTGACATGGTGTCATTTGCCATCTTTACTTGTCCACTACCAGCATCTGATAAACTCACAAACCATTCTCTTCTTCTGAAAGAACAACCTGTGTCAAGTATCCAGACTTCCCTTTGTTAGGAATCCCTAATTGAAAGTGAGAAGGGACCTACACTAGTATATAAAGCTTTCACCCTCTCCACTCATTGCCAATTGGTTTTGAGTTGGAAGCCCATGAACACTCACATGGTATCAAGAGCCATGGAGGGTTCTCTTTAGTCTTATCATTTTCCTTCCAATATCAATATTACTAGTTGTGTCTCCATTAAACTCAACGATCGTAACTATCTTCTATACGACGAAGGAAGGGTGCGATTGAGTCCGCCGAACTTGGGCGAGAGATGTGACTTCGAGGAACGCCACAGCTCTGGTGTCTACGAGAAGCTTCATGAGTCAAACAATTAAGGAAGCCGATACTTATACTTTGGTAGAGTATCTCGCACAAAGCAATGGGAGTAATGGCTCGGATTATGATCGGACTACAAGGAAAAACAATGATGAATCTCATCATGCCATCCAAGAGCTGAATGCAAAAATGGATAAGATATTGAAGCGTGACCAAAAGATGACGGTAGACTCTTGTCAAGAGTATGGTGGATATCAAGGGTACCAAAACTTTGGTGTTGAAGGGTATGAGGAGCCACAAGAAGAGTTGAACTATAGGAGCCACCCGAGGAATGCCTTTATAACCAAATGAAACTCTTGGAGAAGTAAAATCCATCTAAGTAGCCTCGGTTTCGCGTCTTTCTTTTCCAATAAGTATCTCAAAGCCGAGTGGTCCGTGTGCACTATTACTTTGGAGCCCACCAAGTAAGACCTAAACTTCTCAAAGGCGAAAACTACGGCGAGGAGCGTAAGCGCGGTGGTGGCATAGTTGACTTGTGCGTCGTCCAACGTTCTACTAGCATAGTAGATGGCGCTCAACTTCCTGTCCTTCCTTTGCCCCAAAACGGCTCCAACCGCGTAGTCACTTGCATCGCACATGACCTCAAATGGTAAATTCCAATCCGGTGGTTGGACTATGGGCGCGGTCACTAGAGCCTCTTTAAGCATCAAGAATGACTCACTCAAGGCATTTCTCATCAAACACAAAAGCCACATCTTTGCATAAGAGTTGTGTGAGTGTCCTAGCAATCTTCGAGAAATCCTTGAGAAATCTCCTATAAAACTCTAATGTCCTAAGAAGCTTCGAACACCCTTTACCGAGTTTGGTGGTTGCAAACTTGTCATCACCTCAATCTTCGCTTGGTAAACGAAATTTATTACTTGTTTTGAACAGTATTCTAAAGACACGTCTTAAGCGGGATTCTGAAACGTATAATTACAGCTTGCACTTTTGACGGTGAACTCTTGCAGTAAGCTCTACTTTTTTTCTTTCTAGTTTTGGTGTTCCGATATCTTTCGTAGGATTAGTTCGATCCATTAGGTTCTTCAATTTGTTTAGAAAAGAAACAAGAAACAAGAAACAAGAAAATATCTTTGATTACGATTAAAAGGAACAATCTCAAATAGACCAAGATCAAATTTCGGGTCATTTCTTGGTGAACATGATCTGTCATAATCTCTTCGAGGAACGCCTTCATTTATGTACCAGAATAAAGAGAGATTTGGTAGGAAAGTGGAAGAGACATTATTGTATATGATAATCAAAGGGAGTGGGAAAGCTGCAGTAATTCTTTGGAAAAGCCCGGTTCTCTTTGTCTTCGAGCTTTCATTTTTTTAATCCACTCTTTCCTTCCTTCATATACCTCCCCACCAATAGATAGCGACAAGTAGGAATAACCAAACCACGTCTACAAAATGCCAGTACCATGCAGCTGCTTCAAAGCCAACGTGATGCTCCTTCGTCAGATGACCAAGATATTGTCGAATACCACATATAATCACGAAAAGAGTACCTATAATCACATGAAAACTGTTGGGATCAAAATCGGTCACGACGGAATCAATGTCTGAAAGTCCGTAAAAATCGGCATGAACGTTTTTACGAAAAATAAATCTTCGAAAAAGATTTATTTTTACGAAGAATCTTGCGGAGAAAACACATTCACGAAAAATAGGAGAAAGACTCGAACAAGGTTGCCGCGTAGCAACTGTTGGGGTCGATAACGGTTACGACGAAGTTAACGTCCAAATCCCCGCAGAATACAAGTATGTCTTTCCGCAACAAATCATGCTCGGTCAAGAAAACGTCGTAACATATGTTCCCAAGATAAAGCTTCGTTCGAATTCTACCCAGACCAGCTACGGATAGGTCCGATTATGACGATCAGAACACGTACGAACCAAGCTCGGTCATTACGCAACTACCGCACATGCACGCTGTCCGGTCACTACGTAGCGACCGACCTTGAGCCAAGCTCGGTCGCTACATTGCTACCGAGCGTCCGTTCCGCTCGGTCGCTACGTAACGACCGAGCTCTTCCGAAACGTCGATACGACATTAGTCCATGCATTCTCGTCTAGCCTTCGATGCTATCTCCCGAAGACCATAGCGAACCCATTTCATGTTTCCCGCCATTCAAAGTCATCGATCAAACTTTACGGTAAAAACCACGGAAAGTTTGTTCTTTATCGAAAGAAGCCGTAATAAACGCTTCGAGTCAGAAGACGGCCCAAAGGGACCTAAGACATGACTCGGGGCCCAACTTACGATTTCTTAATCGACAGCCCGTAAGCCGCATGACGGTTTACGCTTGGTTCGCAAGGAAAGATTAATGTCAAGTTTCCGCGGATAAATAAGAAATTTTGCAGATAATTACGAAGATCGGAAAATGGAATATCTCTATTCTTATGCTATGATGGCTTAAGGCAGAATAGGAAAAGCGTAAACCGACCTAGGAGCCAGTATATAAGGAGTCCTAGGCGAGAGGCATGGAGGGGGGACTTTTTCTGAACAAACTTAGCACTTAGAGCGTTTTAGGCATATTTCCGTTTTCGTTATTTCGAGCTGCGACTCAATTAGGTTTAGCCGTCTTAGGTTTGCTAGAACTAGGAATCTCGCCGACAGCTCTCGAGCCCAGGCTTATACCTTGTTGTAACGCTCAAACACAGATTCGGAATAAGATCTATTTTGCTCTCTTTTTACGATTTTTGTACTTTGTCGTTGATATCTCGTGTCCTTATTGCTTAGCGTGTGGTATTAACAGATCTCCGGGACCTCTGGGAAATTAGGTTTTTCCTAGTTTCCTAATTTAAACGGAAATCGACAGTGCAAATTTCGGTTCCCACAAAAACCATGAAAGCATGTTGCTAAGAAAAAGTTAGAACCATAAATACTATCCGAAATACTATCCGAAAAAGGTTTGCTTGATAATATTCCATTCCTTGAAAGCCAGTAAATACTAGAGCCAGTAAAACGGTAGCCACTAACGCATAAACTGCTCGTTTTTCCTTCCCCGCGAGTATAGCATGATGAGCCCAAGTTACGGCAGCTCCGGATGAAGGGAGAATAGGGGTATTAAGAAAAGGGATTTCCCAAGGATCTAAAACCCCAATCCCTTTTGGGGGCCAAATACCTCCGATCTCTACCGCAAGTGCCAAAGAAGAATGAGAAGAAGCCCAAAAAAAGCAAAAAAGAACATAACCTCCGATACGATGAACAGAATAGAACCATATCGAGGTCCTAATTGTATGACTTTGGTATGATGTCCTTCCAACATGGATTCACGTAGAACATCACGCCACCATACGAACATGGTATATTGGAGAAATATGAGGCCCAAACTTAGAAGACTTACACCCCCTTGAAATGGGTGCATGTACATCACACCTCCTATGGTTGTTGCCAAAGCTCCGAGTGACCCGAAATAGGCCATGGACTTGGATCTACCAAATGATAAGAATGCCTCTGAGATTCAATCATAAACAACTTTGTCTCGGTTGTATGTAAACCCCCACCCTACACCCCCCCCCCCCCCCCCCCCAACGGGCTCTTTCTCTTTGGGGTCTAATTTTCTTTCTATCTAAGAGGACAAACTAATAGGAAGGGATGGTTCTTTCATTGCATTGATAGAAGTCTAACTAGAAAAGGATCTCTCTATTACTTTGAGAAGAGAATCGTAGGTTTGACCGACGAAAAGCATGGGAGAAAGAAAGATGCACAGATAGACGAAAAGAAAGAAGAGAATGAGTCACAAGATAAAATGAAAATGAGTTCTCACTCTTATCATTTTCATAACACTGATTGACGATGGCCCGAATCCGAATCTCACCTCAGATGTTCATCTGGCCCTCGTTCTCATTCTTTGTGTTATGACGGGCCCGCTTTAAGAACTTCTTCTTATTTATAAAATCGGTAATCTCCCCATTGGGGTCGTTTTCCCTTCTGGTCTGGCCTTCTCATTGTTCCCAATTCTGTTTATTAGCTCTTCCACACATTACCGGTGTCGAAGGCACTCCCCTTATGGGCGGAAATTGCATCCCCTCTTTCGGTGGTCAATTAGGGAGCCAATCAGTTCGGTTAACTTTATTTTGATCTTTCTTACTTCTTCATATTTTTTTTAGATTAAACTATTCCTGTTGTTCTGGGCAGGTCAAGACGCGATCGCTTCGAAGAGCTGGCACCGCTTCCAACGCCTCCGACGAAATGAGAACAGCCATCCATAAAAGACATGAAAAAAGAATATAATGGTACAACAATGAAAGCGGCTTCCCAAGTCAGGCTCAACTCCATAAGGGGGCGCTTCATCAACAAGAGAAGGATATTTAGAAAGGCTAACATAATAAAATAAAAAAATGAGCTTTCTTATTTATTTTCGCAGAAACATGAATTGTGTGGGAACCGAAATTCGCACTGTCGATTTCCGTTTAAATTAGGAAAGTAGGAGAACCCTAGTTTCCCAGAGGTCCCGGATATCTGCTAATACCACACGCTAAGCAATCAAAAAACGAGATAACAACGATAAATTATATGAAATCGTAAAAAGAGAGCAAAGAGAAGTCTTATTCCGAATTTGCGTATGAGCGTTTACAACGAGGTATAAGCCTGGCCTCGAGAGCTGTTGGTGAGATTCCTATTTCTAAGTTCTAACAACCCTAAGACGGCTAAACCTAATTGAGTCGAAGGTCGAATAACAAAAACAGAAAGTTGCCTAATTGCCCTAAGTGCTAAGTTTTCTCTGAGAAAGTCTCTCCCATGCTTCTCGCCTAGGACTCCATATATACTGGCTCCTAGGTCGGTTTGTGATTTTCCTCTTCTGCCCTTAAGCCGTCATAGCGTAAAAATGGAGATATTCCATTTTTTCCGATCTTCGTAATTATCTTCAAAATTTCATATTTATCGGCGAAAACTTGACATTTATCTTTCCTTGCGAGCCAAGCGTAAACTGTCATGCGTCTTACGGGCTGTTGGTTAAGAAATCGTAAGTTGGGTCTCGAGTCATGTCTTAGGTCCCTTTGGGCCGTCTTCTGACTCGAAGCGTTTATTACGGCTTCTTTCGATAAAGAATGAACTTTCTGCGGTTTTTACTGTAAAGTTTGATCGATGACTTAGAATGGCGGGAAACATGAAATGGGTTCGCTACGGTCTTTGGGAGATAGCATCGAAGGGTAGACGAGAATGCATGTACTAATGTCGTATCGACGTTTCGGGAGAGCTCGGTCGCTACGTAGCGACCGAGCGGAACAGACGCTCGGTCGCTACATAGCGACCGAGCTTTGGCTCGAGCTCGGTCGCTATGTACCGATCGAGCTTGGCTCAAGCTCGGTCGCTACATAGCGACCGGACAGCGTGCATGTGCGGTAGTTGCATAATGACCAAGCTTGGTTCGTTCGTGTTACGATCGTCATTCTCGGACCTATCCGTAACTGGTCTGGGTAAGTTTCTGATGGCTTATGTTTGATCTAAATAGAATTCGAACGAAGCTTTATCTCGGGAACATACGTTGCGATGTTCTCTTGACCGAGCATGATTTGTTGCGGAAAGACATACTCGTATTATGCGGAGATTTGGATATTAACTTCGTCGTAACCGTTTTTGACCCCAACAGTTAGCCCCCCAGCTCGTTAGGATCGTGGATTTCTAGTGAGATTCCAACGTGCGGTATGGCGAGTTCGGACGAGATTGGTGTATTTGGGTGAAGTTTGTGTCTGAAACTCCGCAAGTAAATAGTAATTTCTCATGCCTATAAGAAGGGAGGTAACTTCTTCACAACCTTTACACTTACTCATTTTCATAGAAAGGTTTCTTGAAAAATTCCTTCTTCTTTTTTCTTCCTCTCTATCATTTCCTTCTTGATTCTTAAAAAGAAAACACGAAATGTCGAGTAAGAAAAGGAGTTCGAAGAAAGGGTACTTGCCCGCGAACGTTTCTGAAGAGCTCCTTGTGCCAAAGATAGAATTTGTTCCTCATTCGGTAGACCCGGCCGAGAACGAGGCATGGTGGGTGGCGTGTTAAGGTTTGATCACGCCTCCCAAAGAGAAGTCCTTTCCGGTCATGAACCGTCGCCCCGTCGAGGAAGGTGCACCAAGTAGGAGTACTAGCGAATTCCTCTAGATCATGCGGTCGTTCTATCAGATTTCGGATGCGGTTGAGTTCCGCGTTCCTTGTCAAGGAGAGCGCGCTAGTAGTCCCCCGGAGGGTTACTTTACTTGCTACGAAGCATTCGTAGTGCGCTGTCGCTTGTGGTTCCTGATTCCCGAAATTATCGTCCGTGTGTTGGATCGTTTCGAGGTGACGATAAGCCAACTGAATCCCCTTGGCATCCAGCACCTCATTGGAGTCCTGATCCTGAGCTACGAGCATGGTCTCTCCCTTACCGTCGATCACTTTGAAGCGCTTCTTAGGTTACAGATTATCAAGGATACGGACAAGTATAGGCTGGTCCCTCGAAAATTTTTCTTCTTCGTTTGTGTAGACGCTGCGTCTGTTGAAAAGAGTTGTATCCCATTGTTCCGGAGGTTGCCGAACGATCGTCCCTTCATCAATCCTCTTGCTCTGTTTCCTAAGGACATTATCGCGGTGAGGGATCTGCTCAGGAACGGTCCTTTTTTCTGGACTTCCTTTACGCCGAAGAGAGTTCGAAAGGCATTGAGGTTTGTGCATCCCAGTCCTGCTTTGGCGGGGAAACAGGGAGTGATTCCGAGCCCGATGACCAAGGTCCCAACGCTGCTCCCACGGTTGCGACGGGGCTGAACTCTTCGAAGGGGAAATATATCGACCTTGGTGACATAGAGTTTTCGGTGGGCGATTCTATGCTTCCAGTATGGGATCCAGACCATGCTTTCGGCGATGGAAGTGGTATGAGCGAGGTCCCTATTCCGAACTTTTATGATTTCTTAGCTGGTCTTCCCTCGGGCTTCGATGCTCCTCCGGCTACGAACGAGTCGGGGAGGCCGAAAGTCATCGTGGAAGGATCTCGTATCATCAACGGCGTATAGGCTTTAAGAATTTTGATGATCGTTTCAAGTATATATTTTTTTATAACGTGTTAATCGGTTTTGCAGGGCTTGAACTTGCTTGGATCGGCCATTGAGGCAAGCCATAGAGAAGCCATGATCTATCGCTTTAAAGCGGAGAAAGCGGAAAGGGATCTCGCTCGCATGCAAGGCGAGATGTTGGAGCGAGATGCGCAACTTGCTCGTGATCATACGAGGGCTGTTCGCAAGGCGGAACGGAAGGGCAAGAGGGAGATTGTCGAGGTGATGAAGACTCGTGCCTCTCAATTCCAGGTCAAGTACGGGAACCTCAAGGATGCTTTCAACTCGCTAGGCGATTTTCCGTGAGTGTCGCGGTTCAGTCGGGAGCCTTTGGAAGACGCGGGCGGACGATTACGTTTTCGAGAAGGAGATGGAGTTAATGAAGGGTGGCATGAAGGATCATGCTCGCGCTGAGGCGCTCATTCCTCCGATCGACGGGAGGATCCAGGGATTTTGGGATCCCATCCCGGTTTCTCCTGATACTGTAGAGACCACGACCGAGTTTGCCGGTGGCGATGAGGAAGTGAACTATCCCGCGGATGCATTCGGAGCTTCCTTGTCTGGGAATTTTAACTTTGATCTGTGAGAGGTGAGTGTTTGATGGGAAGAAGTTTTTCCCTTATCTAGTCTTTTGCGGCCGAGTGTGGCTTTCGTTCATATATGTCCGGCCGAGTGTGGCCTTTGAACTTTGTATGGGCCTGTTTTGGCCAATTTTATCTTTATCGGGACTGGCCGATGGTGGCTTTGAATCCCTACCGCTATGCGGTTTATATATATATATAATGGATGTTTGTTTGAGTTACATTGTTTCAAGTGGGTTTGAAGTAAACATGATTTGTCTTCTCATATTTAATTCCGTTGAGGCGTTCAATCTGTTGGTTTGTTCGAGACGTGAGTTTTTGTAAATATTATGTATTCTTACGAACTCTCAGGAACGTTTAGATATGAACGGAGAGACATGTTTTAGGATCTCGTATCGTTTATATATCATGTCTTGAGATGTCTGAGACCAATGCGATGGGTTTAGGGCAAGACCTAGGTTTACTCTCGGTTTTAAGGTTTGTGCGGTGACTAGCCGGCTATCGATTTTCCTGTTTTAATTTCTACCTGATTTGTACCGATTTAAAGTCCGCGATAGGTTCTCGGCTTATATGACTTATATGGTATGAATTGAGCATCTTTCCAGAGACAATTTTTAAGGAAACTGGAAGTGCTAGACCAAAATTTCAGATTTTTTTTGTTGCGCGCTTTCGTCCTTGTGTTGGACGTTCGAAGATCAAAAGAGTGATCAAGTTGCGTTTGTTTAAGAATGCTGATGTTCTCGTCGGGGCCAATCGACGAACGGGGTGTAAGGTTTTTGTGGTCGCGTTCGGACAATTTGTTCGCATCGTCTCGACTTTTAACTTGGCGACGTCTCGCAGTTATTTCGAAGACTATACGTATATTTTTGGTGCTGAAGAGAGATTGTTTTGCGATTTTGGGCCGTATGAGGCTTCTGAAAAGAGTCTTAACGTTTGTAGATTTTCTAAGCGTGTTCTAAGACTTTTGCGTTAATTGAAGCGCAAGTGTTTTAATAAAAATGAGCGACGCATATTGTAGTAAAAATTTTTGAAATCTCTAAAAAACTTGATTACAATAACGCATCTTTTCCTATGTGGGACTATACGAGTATACGCACCCACTCCCCCACTTTTTTAGAGAGGGGGATAGCTGAACTCGTCTTTCGATGAGCTGCCTACGTACCTCTTTCAAGGATCAAGCCATCTCTTAGTTCTATTTTACGCCGCGAGCGTTTTTACTCGGTGGTTGTCGTCGTGCCGACCGCCTTGATCGTGATGACCGTGGCTGGGTCAGCGTTCTCTTCCGGATGTTCCGGTTGGGTTGTAGTGTCGGCTTCGGACTCGTGTTGAGTTTCGACGCCCGAAGCGTTTGCGTCAGCAGACGATGTTAAATCGTCTTTTCTTGAAACGTTTTTGGCCGAAGATTGACCTATCTTCGTGCGCTTGCGATTTGCCGTTGCAGAAGTCGTCATTTGCCTTAACTTGTGCTCCGCGAGGAAGCATCGTCGCGACTGTTTTTGACATCCCCAGATAGCTGCGACTCCATTTGGGGTCGGGAATTTGACACCCAGGTGGTACATCGATGGAACGGCTTGCATGGCGTTGAGCCATGGGGTTCCCATGATCACGTTGTAGATGGCAGGATGATCGACTACCGCGAATTCGACGATTTTTGTGATCTCCTTGGCCATGACTGGTAGCTGAATCTCCCCGAGGATCATCCATACTTCACCTGAAAAACCTGTGAGCGGTTTCGGCGTTGGAGTTACTTCTCCAAGTTCGATGCTCATCGGATTGAGAGTGTCACGGAAGATTACATTGACCGTGCTTCCCGTGTCAATGAGTACTCTTCCGACTTTCAGATCTCGTATGACGAGATCTTTGACGAGCGGATCGCAGTGAGGTTGATCTCTGTGAAGGTGATTGAGCAATTTTGATCATCTCAGGTAGGAGACCATGTAGGCCAGTTTGCGCTCGACTCCACCTTCAGCTGGTAAGCCTTGATGGCCGAAACCGTGTCGTTGCAGAATTGCGATCCTCCAATGATCATGTTGACTCTGCGACGATTGTTATCGTTTCCCTTGTCGTCCGGCCTTCTGCTGCGTTTATCCCTAGATTGGTTTCTTTGAGGAGATTTCTCCGCGGGAGGATTTCTGTCCGCCTTCAGGGGGCGATCGGTCTCGAGGATGAGATCTTTCACGCTTGTCACTTCCGAGAGCTCTCCAGCTAGTAACTTCGCTGCCAGCCTTCTTCGCTGCCAGCCTTGCTCCCAAGACTTTGCAGTTAGTCGCAGAGTGTCCTCGGGACTGGTGGAACTCGCGGAAGGTGTTTTCATCATATCCTTGATTGCGAGTCAACGTCTTACCCGTGGTTCAGCCCTAGTCCGAGCTGATCGCGTAATTGTGCGCTCCTTGGAGATCTTCCCCCTCGTGATGGACATACTTGTCGTTACGAGGGTTCTTCTTCTTCGTTTTTGGATCTACATCTTTCGAATATGGTCTTGCCGACTTATGTTTTTGCGATAAGACTTTCGTTTCTTCCACGATTATGATGTAGTCCGTCGCCTTGTGGAGGGCGTCCTGGATCGTCCGCGGTTTGTCGAGGTTATCCATTTTCTGAATTTTGACTTGTACCAGAGCGTCTTTCTGAGCGCATCAATGGCCACCTTGTCGCTTATCCCTCTGACCCTGGACATAAACAAGTTGAATCGGCTGATGAACTCGCGGAGGGGTTCGTCTTCCCTCTGGGACAGACTCCAGAGATCAACATCGGAAGTTTCTCTATCTATGAACATAGAGTATTGCTTGAGAAATTCCGATGCGAGCTGTCGGAAACTTGCGATAGAGTTTCGCTTAAGGCGTGCGAACCATTCGAGGGCTGCCCCTTCCAGATTCTCGACGAACAGGCGGCAGTAGCCGGCGTCTTTTTCGCCGTCCTTCAGTCTCGCTCTTCCCATCGTGATGTGGAAAGCCTGAAGGTGCGCCTTCGGATCGGTCGTACAGTCATACTTCGGTACTTTGATTTTTTCCTGGATCGGATACCCTCATATCTGAGATGCGAGTGGTGAAGGGGGTCTTCCGAGCCCCTTCCAGCAGCATGTCGATCTCGGGGGCCGTGCTGGTAGCGTGATGGATTTGGGATTTCACGGCTCTTACTTCTGCCGCAGTCTTGGTGATATAGTCACGAAGATCGCGGATATCTGACGTCTCGCCAGCAGATTTCCGAGCATGTCGGCGTTTACTGCGATTGAGCTCGGTTTGCTTTTCAGCCAGCTCTTCTTGTTTGTTCCAATAGAGGATTTCCTCCTCTTCTGTCATTGGTTTGTCGAACAGAGAGCTTTCCCGAGCGAATCGGCTTCTGTCCTCCTTGGATGTCTGTCGACGTCCTCATCAGTATCGTTGGAGACATCGCTAGGATCCAGGTCGACGTGCTCGACTTCGTTATCCTCCGAATCCTTCGCGGGAGGCGGAGGACTTTCAGGGTTTCCCTTTTCGATGGGAGATTTCTCGCTAGAGTTTTGACCCGAAGGTTGTTCCTGCGCGGCTCCAGGCCTATTGAGTGGGGTTGCGAAGTCGAGTCTTTTCCCGCGGACTTTAGTGGTTCCGCGGGGGCGGATTGCTCGAGTCCTTGCCGTTAAAGTTTCAACTTGTTTGGTCAAGGTGCTCACGAGCGTATCCTGTTCTTCCGACCTTTTTTCGTAGGTGGCGAACATCTTTTTAAACTCCTCGAGCACCGCAGTGTTGGCTGGTGCGTTGGCCGCGGATACGTCCGCTGCGGGAGTGTGGAGATCAGTGCCACTGCTTCCGTTAAGAGGAGTCTGCACGTTATCCGCGTCGTCAGTTGACATGTCTGGTTGAGCGTGATGTGGTTGAGAGTTAGATTGATCCGGTTGCCCCCTCCTTCTAGCGCCAAACTGTGGGAACCAAAATTCGCACTGTTGATTTCCGTTTTAATTAGAAAAGTAAGAGAACCATAGTTTCCCAGAGGTCACGTATATCTGCTAATACCACACGCTAAGCAATCAGAACACGAGATAACACAGATAAATTATATGAAATCGTAAAAAGAGAGCAAAGAGAAGTCTTATTCCGAATTTGCGTATGAGCGTTTACAACGAGGTATAAGCCTGGGCTCGAGAGCTGTCGGTGAGATTCCTAGTTCTAACAACCCTAAGACGGCTAAACCTAATTGAGTCGCAGCTCGAATAAGAAAAACAGAAAGTTGCCTAATTGCCCTAAGTGCTAAGTTTTCTCTGAGAAAGTCTCTCCCATGCTTCTCGCCTAGGACTCCTTATATACTGGCTCCTAGGTCGGTTTGCGCTTTTCCTCTTCTGCCCTTAAGCCGTCATAGCGTAAAAATGGAGATATTCCATTTTTTCGATCTTTGTAATTACCTTCAAAATTTCGTATTTATCCGCGAAAACTTGATATTTATCTTTCCTTGCGAACCAAGTGTAAACCGTCATGCGGCTTACTGGCTGTTGGTTAAGAAATCGCAAGTTGGGCCTCGAGTCATGTCTTAGGTCCCTTTGGGCCGTCTTCTGACTCGAAGCGTTTATTACGGCTTCTTTCGATAAAGAACGAACTTTCCGCGGTTTTTACGATAAAGTTTGATCGATGACTTAGAATGGCGGGAAACATGAAATGGGTTCGCTATGGTTTTCGGGAGATAGCATCGAAGGGTAGACGAGAATGCATGGACTAATGTCGTATCGATGTTTCAGGAGAGCTCGGTCGCTACGTAGCGACCGAGCGGAACAGATGCTCGGTCGCTACGTAGCGACCGAGCGGAACAGATGCTCGGTCGCTACGTAGGGACCGAGCGGAACAGACGCTCGGTCACTATGTTGCGACCGAGCTTTGGCTGGAGGTCGGCCGCTACGTAGCGACCGAGCGGAACGGACGCTCGGTCGCTATGTAGCGACCGAGCTATGGTTCGAGTTCGGTCGTTACATAGCTACCTAGCGGAACGGATGCTCGGTCGCTACGTAGCGACCGAGCTTTGGCTCGAGGTCGGTCGCTACGTAGCGACCGAGTGGAACGGACGCTCGGTCGCTACGTAGCGGCCGAGCGGGATGGAGGCTCGGTCGCTACGTAGCGCCCGGAGAGCATGCATGTGCGGTAGTTGCGTAATGACCGAGCTTGGTTCGTTCGTGTTCCGATCGTCATACTCGGACCTAACCGTAGCTGGTCTGGGTATGTTTCCGATGGCTTATTTTTGATCTAAATTGAATTCAAACGAAGCTTTATCTCGGGACCATACGTTGCAACGTTCTCTTGACCGAGCATGATATGTTGCGGAAAGACATACTCGTATTTTGCGTAGATTTGGATATTAACTTCGTCGTAACCGTTTTTGACCCCAACAAATTGGCTTTTACAGTAACTATAGAATGTAAGAATCATTTTATGCGAGGAATTCTTCGTTGGTGGAAAGTTAGCCGTGAATGGACTCTAACTCTAATGGTTGAGCTAGGTATAGATGCTTACCAACCTCAACATCCCGTGCAATTGATATTTTTACGTTCCATATAGTTTGAGGAGACACAAGGTTCTAGAGGACCATATCAAAAGAAGAAATTCAGATAGAATCTATCATCGGCTTGGCTTGCTTCCTTGGGGTTTGGGGAAGTTTTGGAAGTTGTGAAGGTCCTCTAAGGTAACTCTAGGGCTCGGGGTCCAGGCCAAGCGGAGGTCAACAGAAGGTTAACTCGCTTCAGAAGGCTGGAGGGAACCTAAGATTCCTAAATGCAGGGGTCTCATGCATTCCAAGTAGCTGAAAAGTGGCAACTTGGATGTTTGAAAGACCCGTCGGGTTCGCTCGGAGACTAACTCACTCGTCTCGTTCATGTATTTACTCGCAGCATTCGCATCAAACTTGCAGGCAAGAGAGACCTAGAGTCCAGCTCAGGAATCGACTGGTTCCGAGCGGACTCGGGCAGCTGCTGCTTGGATTATCGTAGAATAAGAGGAGCCGTCTCAGGAAAGGAAATGACTCAACTTAAAAAAAAGACAGATGCCGCCTACCTACTCATGCTCGTAGCTCGATCGGAGGTCAAGAGCTGTGGTCCGGCAGAAAAACGGAAGTCGTCTGTATCAAGTAATACGTGAATTGCTCAGTAGTGCTTCGCCACTACCGTAGCTGGCGGAAATAGCTTAATAGTAGAGCATAGCCTTGCCAAGGCTAAGGTTGAGGGTTCAAGTCCCTCCTTCTGCTCCTGGTGTTTGAACTAGTCATTAATGGTCAGCTTCATTGGTATCCTTTCGGTATGCCTTGCGAACATTTTCATTTTTAGCGCCTTCTCTTCTTTAGAGAAGCCAAACTCGAACGGATAGAGCAGATGGTCCAACTACAAAACTTTTTCTTTTTTATTATTTTTATGGTCGTACCTTGTGGCACGCCAGCACTCGTACTATTGAAATGGTTCGTCAGTAGAGATGTTCCCACGGGTGTCCCTTGTTCCAATTGTACTATAATTCCTATTCCTATCTCTTCATTCCCTCTTTTGGTCTATGTACATTCCAGGAAAATCATACGCTCCATGGACGGAGCAAAAAATGGAGTCTTGGTCAGAGCAAGTCGCCCTATTCTATTACCAGACATAATTGGGAGAAGCTCATCCGAAACTAGAGCTAGAAAGGCCTTATTTTTTTTTCGTTCCCGTTCTTCATTTCCGTCTTCTCGAATCCAAGGGGGACTTCTCATATTTTGAATCTTTCTGCGGTGTGCTCTGTTTACTATTCTTTCGTACTTTCCTCTTTTTAGCACGCGATAGGTCAGCGAAGCGTGCGTGGGCGCGGAGAAGGAAAGGCCAAACACTTCGGCCGAACAGGAATGAGCAACGAGGAAATGACAAGATGAGGTACTCTGGGCACCCCCATTAAGATTTAGAAAGAAGGGTCGAAGGTTTTGGGCCTCTAGCTTTCCCCGTCCCCCCTGAGTTGGGTGGTGCTTGTGTGGGGGGCGTGCCACCAGAAATCGGGCTTGAAGCTCTCGCCTTACCAAGGAGCCTACAGCTGATGGCTATGGCTGTTGGTCACGACTACTACCAAAAGGTTCCAATGAAAATGAATATTTCCCATGGAGGGGTGTGCATCTGTATGTTGGGTGTTCTTCTGTCGTGCGACCCAGCGGCTTATGTGCGACCTGTGGCCCACGCCTCCAATTTGTTCAGGGCGGGCGGCGTGAACTCTGATTCGATCCGGGTATTCAATCTCGCCGCTGAGATGCTCAGTTGACTCCTTAACCTTGATAGGAAGATGGCTTATTCAAAAATTCGTGCATAAGGGTAAGGAACTTTGGATGAACTAATGTGAATGGGTGTAAGCTTCGCTGCTCGGAAACACCCAGTGCTGACCACACTGAGAGACACGAAAGCGCGGGTAACTCTAGTTGGCGAAGTGGCGTTAAGCATCCCTAACGGTACAAAAAGAGAGGTCGTGATGATATCATCTACGTCTTTACCGCTCCTCGTGGAGTAGATCGCACATCCAACCAAGTCTTTAACCAGGGAACGGGATAATTCCCACTACCGCTGGCAGGCCAGCCGGGCCATGAGCGCGGTGGGAACGGGCTTCCCAAAAAGCCAGCCCCGGGCCGGGGTCAGCATATAATGAAGGGGACGGCCCTAATGTTGTGTTGGCAAAGCCAACTTCTTAGGTTGCGGGCGGAGAAGAGCGGACGTTGGGACTCGGGTCGCGGGGTGCAGTGAAACTAAGAGAGCCATTTCATTTAGGGCGAGACAGAATGGGCGGGCACGAGCGGTCTGGTGTCCGAGTCAATTGGTCAGACGATGACTACTTCACTTATTAGTATTAGCCGCCTATCCCGGAATGAAATGAGATCAAATAGAAAGAACGCGAAGCGCTAGCGCTTTAGGATTGGTTTTTTACGGGGGATAAGCTCGCTTCTTCACAAGCTTACCCCCGCCCCGACCAGTAGCTGCTGGGTCTCCCCATCTCTCCTAAATTTCCCCCGGTCTTCGGCCCGAGCTGTATGAGGCAGAAACTCGTCCCACGTACGGTTCGGAGGCCGAGCCCCACCCCAGCAGTAATGGTGCGGCTTAGGTCAACTAACACAAAGAAGATACATTTCACTCAACGATTGCCTTTGGGTTCCGAACTCCATATGGGGAAGGAGCGTTGTTGTTTGCAAGGTCTCGATCATTTACATGGACCCACTTCTCATTCCATTTGTGGGAATTTGATGATCTATAAACCGTCCCTAACGAACGATCGGTTCATGTTTGAGCTGATGAATCACTTCATGCCGACCTCTTGCTAATAAACTTTCCGGCCTCATATAAGAATGGAAAACTTGAGCATTTTCTGCATTGGTGGATGAAGAATCGCAAACATAATAATTTTTGGTTAACCATGTTCCCAGAAAAAAGATACTTTCGAGAAAGGACGAGCACGGCTGAAGTGGCTATACATACAAATCTATTTATGGATCTATATGCTTCGATTGGAACAGGAGGTTGGTATACCACCATAATGAAACTGCCTTTTATTTTTTTTTATTCGGATAGGATTTATGTTGGCTTCGTTGGGAGGCTTGCCTAGTTTGTCACGTCAGCTCCAAAAGGATAAGTTGCGTTGGAATCGAGAAAGTTCCATGGAGTTCATAATTGCATAAAAGGAGTCAAAGTAGTGGCTGCGGCGCGTCAAGGCACTTCTTCGGCGGTCTCCGTCTCGCCCGCCTGCCATCAGTAATAGGAAAGCTTTCAATCAATAGAAATCGTATTCGTGAATAAATCCCCTTTGTTTGAATCCAATATTATGCACTTTTTTCGGTAGCAGGACTCTCTTATGTCCGTTTGAACTCTTGAGCTGGAGCAGGAGAACGGATTAGGCATCCATTAGCGGAGGAACCCCTTCGCACGACATCTATGAAAGCAGCAATGGGCGAACCGGCGGTGAACAGGAAGAGGGAGGACCGCCCGATCGCTTGGAAGAAGCAAGCCTATTCCCCGCACGGATTTCATTGCTCACTAGCTCCTTTCGTCCCTTCCAACGCACCATCAACAAAAAGAAAGAAGAATTCTAAATAAAATGGACTACTAGAGCGGCGGGAGCGAGCCATAAACGAGCCTTGTCGTAGTATTAGGAGCGATGGAGCTTTCCCAGTAAAAGAAATACGTAGCGAATAAGGGGAAGAATAGAAAAGCACTCTTCGGGGCTCACTATTGCCTCTATTACATAACCTTTCTCGAGGAACTCCTGGTCACTTAACCTATTACCCTGGCTTAGGTCGAAAGGGCTTCCCTTTTTCCTGCTTGACCTTCATAGCGCATCAAAGAGACTTCACTAAATCACTTTTTTCTTTCCAAGTAGTCAATTACACTAGAGCCAACTATTTGATTCTGCTACACTTCTTGACTTCATGAATTTACAGATTGAAAATGAAAAAAGGCAATCATTTAGAGGGGGATTTGCAGGTCTTATTCACCACTTTCAACTGACTCCTTATCCAATCAACAGAAAGGTACTACAGAAGTCTCAGCTTACTATCTTAACCAGCAAGAAAAGGTGAATGGAAAATTGCCTCAGATATCTTTCTTTCAAAGCCGTGCTATCTAGCTCATCTTTATGCAAGAAAGGGATGCGCGTGACTAAGGCTATACGCTGCCCCAATTGCTTCTTCGCTCGTTCTCAAGAATTCGATCTTTTCACATCGCCAAGCTTCTACGGTACCAAAGAAGAAGGAAAACTTACTGTTGATTCTCTGTTCATATTCTCTTTCAATTCCTCTGCATAATAGACACACATTCCCAGCAGACTATCTAGCTTCTTTGAACAATCTTCTTGTTGTCTCTGAACCTTCTTCTCAGAAAAAGGATGAGACCAAAGAGCCCATCCTTAATTGTTTTGTTTTCTAAGTTTCGTTTCCTTTTATTAGTCTGAGTTCATCTTTTCCGCTTGAAAGCGTGTACACACACTAAAAAGGGAGAATAATATACCTTTCATTAAATAGGTAGCTCACTGGAGCAAGCAACGAAGTGCCATAGGGTTCAGGATAAACTTATACTGAAGTAGGTACAATCTCTTTGTGGATAGGGTTCAGGATAAACTTATACTGAAGTAGGTACAATCTCTTTGTGGATCAATCTATAGAGTTCATAGAGAAGTAAAAACCTGAGATTAGAGTTGGAGAAAACCGCATAGAATACGAAAAGCAAAGGAGAAGGTAACTTTACATCTCAGTCGAAAGCGGTGAATCCGGATCCATTTCGTAAGTGGACTGGGGAATCTCAATCTCAAAGGTCTTCGCTCGGTTCCATAGTTCAATCTAAAACCTATGAGGCTGGAAACTTCTACAAAAATATTACATATTCCCATCACCAGTAAACGATACAATAAACCTTTAAATAGGTTCACTCTCGTCCATGCTCAAGGGGTTCCTCCAGCCGTCCTTCTGAAAGGTCCTCTTCTACGGCTCAAGGTTCAAGCTAAATAAATAAAGTTCCTTTTCTCACTTAAGCGGATACTCCAAGTCAAATTAATGCTTTAAGGAAAGACTTCCCAGCGCAGTCAAGCAAGATAGGATTCTCAACAGGATAAGTTCCATGGACAAGGCAAGCTAGCAGCGGTGCTTTCCTTCCGTGCCGTAGGTCAATGAAATGATCTTTTTCAGCACGAGAAGTCTCATTAACTAGTTGATGAGGAGAAGTCTCAAATGCGCTCATTTGAGGAGAAGGAGAGAGTTACAGGATCCGAAGGAGATGGAAGAACCTGGCCAAAGTAAGTGTTGTGTTCAACCGTTAGTAAGTAATATGGGTTGGCTGGTTGGAAGGACAGCTTCAGTATCTTACGGCCTGACATTACATATGCTGTGAATCGTTTAAGTCAATTTGTTGCTGCTCCTCGAGTTCCACATATGCAGGCTGCCACTCTAATTCTCCATTACCTCAAGAATTCTCCTGGACAAGGTCTGATGTATTATGCAGATTCAGAGATTCAACTTAAAAGCTTTGCAGACTCTGATTGGTTTGGATACCCTGATACCCAGACGATCGATTACTGGTTTTGCTGTGTTCTTGGGTCAAAATCTGATCTCCTGGAAGTAAAAAAGTAGTATGTATGAGTTGAAGTGAAGGGCGAGGTTCAAACGAGGAAAGGCTTACGGTGGATCCCAAGGCACCCAGAGACGAGGAAGAGCGTAGTAAGCGACGAAAATGCTTCGGGGAGTTGAAAATAAGCGTAGATCCGGAGATTCCAGAATAGGTTAACCTTTTGAACTGCTGCTGAATCCATGGGTAGGCAAGAGAGAACCTGGTGATCTGAAACATCTTACTAGCCAGAGGAAAAGAAAGGAAAGGTTGAATCTAGTTCTCGGAGTTGCGTCTGCTCTATCATATCTGCATTCAGAATGTGAGAGAGAAAGAATTCATAGGGACGTTAGTTAAGACTTGAAATATAATGCTTGATGCATAATTCAATGCCAAGCTAGAAGATTTAGGCAGAAGTCTATGAACATAGTTCTATAACCAGGGAAGCTACAATACCAGCTGGGAAAATGGGAGATCTTGCTCCTTAATATGTTTATTATGGTGTTCCATCACAGAAATGTTTACAGCTTCGGTCTAGTGGTGCTAGAGGTAGCTACAGGGAAAAGGCCTGTCGGATGATGCTGGTATGGTGCTTGTTGATTGGTATGGAGCTACTGGGAGAAAAGGAAACTGATTGAGGCAGTTGATCCAAAGTTGAAAGGGACGTTTAGTTTCATTTAATGCAGTGGAGATGCAGAGAATGCTTATGGTGGGACTTTACTGTGTTCACACAAATCATATAATGAGAAGAGGCGTTCCTCGAGAGGGAATCTCTTCTTAGGCTTGCTCTCATATTCTCCATGGTTGTGGGGGTTGCTTCTTTATTCTTTCTTGGGTGGTCTTTCTCAACGTTATTCGTCATGGCTGATTCTAACTCAAATAAATCCGCCTCCAACACTTCATCTGATCAGGTCAGTGTGCAGATTACCTCTGTAAAGTTGAATGGTCATAACTACTTGTTATGGGCACAAGCCATTAAAGTAGCTCTCGGAGCTAGAAAATCAAATGGAAGTTTCTCTTGAAAGATCCTCCTTCCATATCTGATAGGCATTGTGCAAAGGAAGATTTTTTATGTCTGGTTCTATCTGTTTGTGCTTGGTCTGGACCCTTAGTTCTTGATTTACAATATTGGAGTCTTTGGAGTAC